>NW_007049590.1:135983-139065 GCF_000164805.1 Carlito syrichta
GATCTGCTGGGCTCCAGCGATCCTTCCGCCTCAGCCTTCCAAGTAGCTGGAATTACAGGCATGCGCTACCACGCCCGGCTGATTTTTTAAAAATTTATTATAGAGATGAGGTCTCGCTGACCAGGCGGGTCTCGAACCCGTGGGCTCAGGCAATCCACTCACCTCAGCCTCCCAAAGGCTCGGGAATACAGGCTGAGCCACTGAGCCCAGCTTTTGTGCCATTCTTGATGCACCAGTGAACTTTCCCATTCCTTGTCTCTCCAGCAAGAACATCAGAAATGTAGACAAATGAAAATAGCATTATCATAGGGATAGCCTTCTATCTAATATTCTAATTTATATATAGGCAAATCATTTGCAAATGTAGGCGTTTTAGCTAGAGTTAGGGACATTATCTGTTACATACCTTTCTACTTTTATCACACATCTATACGCTGTCAGACTGAGGCTGAGACTTGCTGCCTTCTCCACACAGTAATAGATGATCTTACCCGTCAAAATTCATATGCTGAAGTCCTAATGCTTCAGAAAGTATCCTAATTTGGAAATAGGGTTTTTGCAGGTGTAATTAATTAAGATAGGATCATATTCAGGGAGGGTGGGTCCCTAATCCAATATGACTAGTGCTTTTCAAAATTTGGACAAAGGCAAGCACACAGGAAGAACTCCATGGGAAGGTTGGAATTATGTAGCCGTCAGCCAAAGAATTCCCAGAACCTAGGAAGGAGGCTTGGGACAGATGCTTCCCTAGCACCTTTAGCGGGATCATGGCCCTGCCAACACCTTAATCTCAGACTTTTGCATTCCAGAATTGTGAGACAATACATTTCTCTTGTTTAATGCACTCAGTTTTTAGTACTTTGTTATGGAAGCCTAGAAAACTAATGTACTGTCTTATCCACATCCAAGATTCCAACTACCATTATAAGCCTACTGTTTTCCAGGAAAGAAGTTTACAAAGTGTGTGCCTTGAGAACACTAGTCCCTGGAGAGGATCTGCAAAGAAGGGTTTTATGGTCAAACACCTCCTGGAGCTCTATAACACATTGTAAAAAATTGTCTCTCAGGAGTCCTGCAGCTGAGAACCCAGAATTTCTCCCATATGTGAGCAAAGAAAGAACACATTTTCCTTATAATATCTCTTAGGACTTTTATTTCTGGTATATGCAGCTCTAGTGCAGTAGACTGTAGCCTTTCAAATTTTTATTAGAACTTGATTTAATAAATGTCTGATCACAAAGCAGTTAATGTCATGAATATGTTTTATGTGTACATTATTTAAAAATGTGGACAATTTTAACTCCCTTTGTGATAACTTCTAATGCTTTTACATTTTCTTAAATATTGCTGCTCTATAAGTCAATAGATATATGAAAAAATGCTCAGTCTCACTAGTCATCAAAGAAATGCGAATTAAAACCACACTGAGATACCATCTAACTCCAGTCAGAATGGCCATCATCAGTGACTCAAAAAACAACAGATGCTGGAGAGGATGTGGTTTGAAAAAAGGGAGCACTTCTACACTGTTGGTGGGAGTGTAAACTACTACAGCCTCTGTGAAAAACAGTTTGGCAATTCTTAAAATATCTAAAAATTGACCTAACATATGACTCAGCAATCCCCCTACTGGGAGTATACCTGGAGGAACTCAAACCACTCTATGAAAAAGATACCTGCACATGCATGTTTACTGTAGAATTATTTACAATAGCAAAAGCATGGAACCAACTGTGTTGCCCATTTTGAAAGAGTACTGGATTAAAAAAATGTGGTACATATACATGATGGAATATTACACAGTCTTAAAAAAGGACAAAATTTTGAACTTTGCAGCAACTTGGATGGACATAGAGTCTATACTACAGAGCGATCTATCACTTTTAACAAAGAACTGAGTGCCACATGTTCTCACTCATAAGTGAACCTTGAACGATCATAATACTATAAGAAAGGGATTGACAGTAGTTGGAAACTGCCAGGGGTGGGGAGCTGGGGATTGGCAATAGTGGGAAACTGCCAGTGGGCGGGGGGAGGACACCTCATCCACAAGGGTACCTGCATAATGAACATTTGAATACCTAACCCTGAATTGTACCCCACATCTTCAAATAAAAAAATTAAAAAAAAATTTTGCTGCTCTAGAGACATCTTAACAAACATGACTTCAAATGTGGTATTCTGTGTTCTAAAATAAAGAATGACATCTTTTGGATCTTCTGAAGCACAAGTACTTAAAAGAATAATTTGTTTCAATTTAGTTTTGTAAATAAGTTGGAGAGTTGGAATAATTTTGGGTGGACACATTAGCCTAATTTTTTTCTGCTCACCTAATTTTGTTTTATAAGTACCTCTTTTTTAATAATTTATTTTTGCAAGTGAACATCATACAAGTAAAGTCTGGGCCTCCCTTTGGTCCCCACTTTACCTGGTTTGAGATCAGGTACACTTATTGATTTTGTGTCCCCCCTCAACTCTGGAAGTATCCCATGACTGCCAATCCCTTTCATGTAGTACTACGGTAAAGGTTCAGGATTTGCTTAGGAGTGAGAACATGTGGTACTCTGTTCTTTGCTTCTGTGATAGATTACTGAGTATTGTAGACTCTCAATCAATCCAAGTTGCTGCAAAGTCCATATGTTTGTCCTTTATGGCTACATAATATTCCATTGTGTTAATGTGACACATTTTTTTTTTTTTGTCCAGTTCAGTTTCAATGGGTAGCATGGTTGGTTAGGTTTTTGCTATTGTGAATAGTGCTGCAGTAAACATGTACGTGCAGGTAACTTTTTTGTAGAATGCTTTGAGTTTCTCTGGGTATATTCCCAGTAGGGGGATTGCTGGGTCATATGGAAGATCAATTTCTAGTTATTTTAGTGATCGCCACAATGTTTTCCATAGAGGTCGAACTAGTTTGCATTCTCACCAGCAGTGTAGAAGAATTCCCTTTTCTCTGCATTCTTGCCAGCATCTGTTGTTGTTTGTTTTATTTTATTTTATTTATTTATTTTTTTAATTAATCAGTATTTTTATTATAGTTTTGTGGGGTACAGTTAAGGATTAGGTGTACAATTACGTTCAT
>NW_007049590.1:139085-180349 GCF_000164805.1 Carlito syrichta
GTTTGTTTTATTAATGATGACCATCCTTACTGGGCTTATGTGATATCTCAATGTGGCTTTGATTTGCATTTCTCTGATGATTAGTGAGACTGAGTATTTTTTCTTGTTTCTGTTAGCTGCCCTTATATCTTCTTTTGAGAAGCATCTATTCATGTCTTTTGCCCACTTGTTAATGGGGCTGTTTGCTTTTTTCCTTTTGACATGTTTGAATTCCTTGTAGATCCTGGATGTTAGGCCTTTGTCATATATATATAATTGGCAAATATTTTTTCCTATTCTGTGGGCTGTCTCCCAGCTCCCTTGATGGTGTCTTTTGCTTTGCAGAAGTTTTTCAGTTTGATGAGGTCCCATTTGTCTATCTTATCTCTTATGGCATGGACAGCTGGGGTTTGATCAGGAATTGATTTCCTATTCTGACTTCTGTAAGGGTGTCACCTGTGTTTTCTAAGATTCTTATAGTTTGAGGTTTTATGTTTAGGCCTTTGATTCATTTAGAGTTTATTTTTGTGTTTGATGATAGGTAGGGATCCTGTTTTAATCTTCTGCATGTGGTCAGGCAGTTTTCCCAGCGCCATTTATTGAATAGGTTCTCCTCTTCCCAGTGGTTGGTGTTTGAGGCTTTGTCGAAGATGAGTTTGTTGAGAAATTGAGATTTTGTTTTAAGAATCTCTATCCTCTTCCATTGGTCCATATGCCCGTTCTTGTACCAATATCAGACTCTTTTGATATTGTAGCCTTATAATAAAGTTTAAAGTGTGATACCTCCCACTTTGCTTCTTTTGCTAAGGATTGTTTTGGCTATTTGTGGTCATTTATGTTTCCATATGAATTTCTGTATTGTCATTTCCAGGACTGAGAAGAATGATGGTGGTAATTTAATTGGTACTGTTTTGAAACTGTAGATTGCCTTTGGTAGGATGAACATCTTACCAATGTTTATTCTTCCTATCCATGAGCATGAGATATTTTTTCATTTGTTTGTATTTTCTTGGATTTCTTTGAGTAGTGTTTTGTAGTTTCATTGTAAAGGTCTTTCACTTCTCTGGTTAGGAAGATGCCAAGGTATTTCATTTTTTTGTGTGTGAATGGAATTGTGCTTTTTATTTGTTTCTCTGCCTGTTTGTTATTGGTGTATAAGAATGTGACTGTCTTTTGCACATTTATTTTGTACCTGGAGACTTTGCTCAAGTCCTTTATAAGTGCAAGAAGGTTTTTAACAGATTCTTTTGGATCTTCAAGGTATAGGATTATATCAATAGCAAATAGGGATAACAACTTCTTTTCCTGTTTGGATACCCCTGATTTCCTTCTCTTACCTGATTGCTATTGCTGGGACTTCCAACACAATGTTGAACAGGAGGGGTGATAGTGGGCAACCTTGTGTTGTTCCGATTTTCAGGGGAAATGCTTCCAGGTTTTGTCCATTTAGCAATATCTGACTGTGGGTTTATCTTAGATGGCACTTACTATTTTGAGGTCTGTTACTTCTATGTCTATGTGTTTGAGAATTTTAATCAAGAAGGGATCCTGGATTTGATCAAAGGCTTTTTCTGCATCTAATGAGGTAATCATGTGGTTCTTGTTTTTACATCTGTTGATGTATTTAATTACATTTACAGTCTTGCAGATGTTGAACTAGCCCTGCATCCTGGGAATGAAGCTTACTTGGTCATGGTGGAGGATTTCTGAGATGTGGTGTTGGATCCAATTTTTAGAATCTTGTTGAGAATTTTTACATCTATATTAATTAGGGATATTGGCCTGAAGTTCTCTTTTTTTGTTGGATCTTTACCTGGTGTGATGTTAGCTTTGTAAAATGAATCAGGGAGAAGTCTGTCTTTCTCAGTTGCCTTGAATACCTTCAATAGGATTAGTATCAGCTCCTTCTTGTGTTTTGTAGAATTCTGCTGGATAGCTGTTTGGTCCAGGGTTTTTTTTTTTTTTTTTTGCAGGTAGTTTTCTTATGATGGAGTCAATTTCCTGGATTGTTATTCATCTATTTAATGTCTCAATGTCTTTTTGTTTCAAACTTCAGAGGTTTGTGATGTTAGAAAGTCCTCCATTTCATTTAGGTTATCAAGTTTGTTTCCATACAGGTGTGCATAATAGTCTGTGATAATCTTTTTTTATTTCTTTGGGGTCAGTTGTGATTTGATCTTTTGCATTTCTGATTGTGTTTATTTTGACTTTTTCTCTCTTTTTCTTGGTCATTCTGGCTAGGGGTCCATCAATCTTGTTTATTCTTTCAAAGAAACGGTTTTTTGTTTTGTTGATTTTTCTACGATATTTTTGTCTTCTATGTTCCGTATTTGGACTTTTACTTTGATGATCTGAATTCTTCTGCTAAAGTTGGAATTTTAGTAGTCTTGTCTTTCCCGTTTCTTTAGGTGATCTGTTAGACTGTTAACTTGTTAGATTGTTTCCATTTTCTTGTTGTATTATTGTAGAGATATAAATTCTCCTCTTAGAACTGCTGATATGGCATCCCAGATGTTTTGGTAAGATATTTCTTTATTTTCATTTGTTTCCAGAAATCTTTTAATTTCTGTGTTGTCCCAGTAATCCTTCAACATCATGCTATTTAGTGTCCATGTCTTTGTGGGTTTTGAAGGAAATTTATTGGTATTGATAATTTATTTTTGTTATACTATGGTCTGAGAAGGTGCATGGCAGCATTTCTAGCTTATGAAATTTGTTTGTGCTTGATTATGACCAAAGATGTGATCATTCTTGGAGTATGTTCAATGTAGCAATGAGTAGAATGTATGTTCTGTAGTTGTTGAGTGAAGTGTTCTGTAGGTATCTATTAAGTCCATTTGGTCAAGTGTAAAGTTGAGGTTTCAGATTTCTTTGTTATTATTATTATTATTTTTTGCCTCGATGATCTATTTAGGGTTGTTAATAGGGCATTTAAGTCCCCAACTATAATAGTATTAGATTGATATACTTTTTAAGTTTACTTAGTTGTTGCTTTGTAAACACTGGTGCTCCTGTTTTGGATTCATATATATTTAAGATGGATATTTCTTGTTGATGTATTGAATGTTTTATCATTATGTTGTGTCCCTTTGTAACTTTTAAAATTTTTGATAGCTTAAAGTTTGTTTTGTCTGATATTAAGATTGTGAGTCCTGTCTTCTTTTGTATCCATTCCCCTGTAAATATGCTTCCCATCCTCTAACTTTGAGTCTGTGCACATCCCTTGTGGTGAGATGCGTTTTCTGGATACAGCAAATTATCGTGTCATGGTTTTTTATCCAGTTTGCCATTCTGTGTCTTTTCAGTGGTGCATTTAGTCTATTCACATTCAGGTTGATTATTGAAATGTTTATCCCTGTCATGAGGTTCTTATAAAGTTTTTTGTTTGTTTTTGTTTGTTTTCTTTTAACTTTTGGGTTGACGTATATGTGTGTTTTCAAATTTGCAGTTGCAATATATTCTTTGTTGATTCTGTGTTCTCTTGTTCTTTTGGGAGGTGTGTGGTCATTCTTTTTTTTCTTTCTTCTGTGTTTGACGCTTTTTGAAGCATCTCCTGTAGAGCTGGTCTGGAAGCTGCATAATCTCTTAGGGATTGGATGTCTGGGAAGGATTTAATTCTCCATTGTTGATGAAGCTGAGCTTGGCTGGATAGAAAATTTTTGGTTGAAATGGTTTACCTTGAGGACTTTGTAGTCTCTTCTAGCTTGTAGTGTTTCTGCCGATAGGTATGCTGCGATTCTAATTGGTTTTCCCTGGTAAGTAGTCTGACCTTTCTTTCTTGCTACTTTTGGATTTTTTTCTTTTGTCCTTACTTTGTGTAGGCAAATTGCTTTGTCTCTAGAGGTTGTTCTTCTCATTTGTTGTTTTGTGGGTGCTCTCTGTATCTTTTGTGTTTGGATGGTCACATCTCTGGTGAGATGGGGAATGTTTTCTTGGATAACCTCCTGGAATACTTGCTCCAAGGTATTCTCCCTTTCCTTTTCTTCTTCTGGGACACAAATCAGGTATAGGTTTGGCCTCTTGCTATATTGCACATCTCTTGGAGGCTTTGTTCTTTCTTTATGAGTTTTCTTTCTGTTTTTTTTACAGATTGGGTTAACTCTGTTTTGATCTTCATGTTCTGAGATTCTTTTTCTGCTTGATTAATTCTGCTTTCCATGTTTGTCATATTGTTATTTATTTCCTGGATGAGATTTTGTATGACCAAATACTCCCTCTGGGGCATGATCAACCCCTTAGTAGTTAATCTACTGGTCACAGAGATCTAATCTGTTGGTCTGTGGTGTGCAAGCCAGAGCACTTTCCTGCCCAGTTTTCAAGACGGTGGCAGGGTGCCTGTTTTATCTTCTCCAGTGGGTTTCCACCTCTGGCTCCCTTGCTGTGCTCCTTCCACAACCCTTGCTGCCAGTGTCTGGCCAGGCACTACAATGGTAAGGCAGAGCCTGGAGCTAGCAGTAACTCTCAGTAGCTTTTTCCAAGGAAGAGCTTTGCTGATTTAAAAAAAATGGTGCTCAAGCTTGACTTCTGCATCTGGGAAGTACTAGGGTCCAAGCAAAGCAGCTGCAGCATCAGCCACTTCACCAGGAGAGCCCTGGTCACTTGCTCCTGAGTCTCCACTCAGTAAGTTGCCCACATGCCCACTTATTCACAGAGATGTTTGCTAAATTTTCCATACACTTACTCACACAGGCACTTGTATAGTCTGACTGGCTCCACTATCATCTTCCCTAAAATTCCTCTATAAGCACCATTTTAAAATAAGCACATTATTGTGGAATTTCAAGAGTCAATTTTTTTCTTCTGCAGGATAGTACAAACCCCTTGTTTGCCATTTTTTTGCCATCTTAATTTTGATTATTAATAGGGTAAAAGTATCATGTTTTTTACTTGAAAAATTTCATTTTGTTTTCAGTAATAAGACATTTCCAAAAATCAGTATCTTAGAGGTCACTCAGTTTTAGTTAGAGTGAATTGATGATTATTTCATGTCATACTAATTTTGTACAGTTATATTTTTCTATCTTATTTTCATGGCTTTTGGTTTGATTCTTTTTATATGTATGTGAGATATCTGTTATAGTCTATCTGCTTAAAGTTATTACTGATTTGCTCCACTGCCATATACTGATTGTGTGGCAACTGCTCACCAGCTCCACAAATGTCTTCAGCCTCACAGATACAACTTCAGAACAGAATGAACAGGCAAATATGACTACATAAACACAAAAAATGCAGAGCAAGAATAATCAGTCCATAAAACAGCCAGAATTTACTCTTTTGGGACATACCTTTTGCATTGCATCACAATAAAAATTTGTGAGAAATATTTGTGTCAGAAGTGTAAGGAGACGCCCATAGCTTTGAATACTTTGCACTTCATATGAAGGCTTTGGCTGGTGAACTCAGCAGATTTGAGTTTACTGAAGGAAAATTGTTATTCATCATCCACTCTTTCCCTAGATAAGTCGGGTAATTTTAAAGAAGCCTAACATTGCCTCACACATAGTGAAAGAAAATCAAAGGCAGAAAATAATTTCAGACTCTCTACATGACAGTCTGGGTGCCATGCCTATAAATATGGATATCTCAAAGCCAATAAAAACAAATGTTATCTAAAACTCTTTACCTTTTAGACACTAGTACTATTGAGTCTGATTTGAGATGAAAGACATAACAAGTTAAACTATAGTAAACTTAGTTTACTTTATCACTAAAAGTCTGACTCCAGGGCCTAGTTTGTTCTTAGCCAAAAATCTTTAGACTACATAGTCCTTCTAATCAGGACTGTTCCTGATCTATACAGCATTCAAGATCAACAGGTTGAAAGATACTTGCCCAAGCAAATATCATTGTGATCCTTTGGCACAGGGGTGACTTGTGCAATATCCGTACTACTTGGGGTTTAACTTTGAACATTTAGGTTCTCTTGTATCTCTTATGTTTTTTATTCATTTCTTTGTTTGCTTTGCTATTGGGGCAAACTTTTAAACTACAACCACTTTTAGTTCAGTTGGTCAGAGGCTTGGCAGTGTTTGAAGGTCAACCATCTCAGCCTTCAACTGCTTCCTAAGTGCTTAAGATTCCCCAACAGAGTGATCAATGGTTTGGGGCTACATGTGATTGGGGAGAGAAACCGGAACCTTAATTTGTCTATGGATTCGTGTTGTAAAGATTAATTCAGCATTTTCCTCACGTTGACAACCTAACCTTCAAAGAAGTGTGCAGTGCTTTGTTATAATGTAACCACTGGGCAAATTATCTAACTTGCAGTTTTATATAGGACAATGAGCAATATGGACAGATTTTGCAACAAATATGTATCTGGGGTGTATGCATGTGTGTGTATGTTAGTAAGTGCTTGATACAAACGGTGGGAGAAAAAAGAAGGAGAGAGAAGAGGGAGAATGAAAAAGGTAAAGTGATAGCTGCAAGAAGAAGTATAGATTCAATATATGAGCTGAGATGGATAAAGGGGATATTTGGGAAATCTGCTTATGCACTATATATTTCCCCAAAACAACTAAAGTAGAAATATGTGTCTCATTATTTTCCCCATTTTTTTCTTTAAAAAAATGAGCGCTTGTGTATCTTTCACAGGGATCTGATGGCTTTTATGATTGTGCCACATTTGCTTCTGTCTCTTAATACACACACGTTATTTGCTAAACTATTTGAAAGAGAGTTGCAAACATCATGACACTTCAGTCCCAAATATTTTGGCATCTAACTTCTAAGAATAAAGATTCTCTGGCACATAAGAAAATAAAAAATAATTCATTAATATCAAATTATATACATCTCACATTCAAATTTCTCCCATGGCTCCTTGAATGTATTTTATTGCTAGTTCTTTTTTATTAAATTCCAGAATCCAAACAAGATTCATAACTTGCATTTGATAGTTATAGCTCCACAATTTCTTTCAATCTAGAACAGCCTCAAGCCTATTTAATTTTTTCTAACATTGACTTTTTGATGAGTTCAGGCTAGTTCAGACATCATGTGGGATGTTTCACATTTTGGGTTAATGTGATTGCTTCCTTATGATAATATTAGTGTTAAATATTTCTGGCAAGAATTATAGGTGATGTTATATAATTTTTATTGTATTGCATAATGACCAGATGTCCAATTGTCATTTGGTTAGGCTATTGAATGCCAGCTCTCTTCACTATAAAAGTATATTCTCTTTCTAGTTATAGGTAAATTATGGAGCAATACCTTGAGCCCACATAAAAATTCTGTCTTCAACAATCTTTTACCCAATAGCCTGATATTCTTGATGAATCAGTTATTACAATGGAAGTTGCAAGATTCCAGTTAAAAATCTTATTATTCTTTCTATATTTATTAGCTAGTATTATTCTGCAAAGAGCATCTCTACTTTACTAAAAGGTAGTGGTCAAAAGACATAAATAGACACTTCTCAAAAGAAGATGTAACATATACCTAAAAATAATCTCAGCCTTACTAGTCATTGGAGAAATGCAAATCAAGAACACACTGAGATATCACTTAACACCAGTAAAAATGGCCATCATTAATAATTCAAAAAACAACAGATGTTGGCAAGGATGTGGAGAAAAGAGAATGCTTCTACACTGTTGGGAGTGTAAACTACTTCAATCTCGGTGGAAAACAGTGTGGTGATTTCAGAAAGATCTAGAAATTGGCCTTCCATATGACCCAGCAATTCCCCTTCTGGGAATATACTCAGAGGAGCTCAAATCATTTTACAAAAAAGATACCTTCACATGCATATTTATTGCAACACTATTCATAATAGCAAAAACATGGAGCAAACTTTGCTGCCCATCAAAAGTGGACTGGATAAAAAATGTGATACAAATACACAATGGAATATTATGCAGTCATAAAGAAGGAAAAAACTATGAACTTGACAGCAACTTGGATGGATTTAGATCCTATTATACTCAGTGATCTATCACAGAAAAAGTGGATCCTGAACATTTATCACAAAACCATGAGAGAGATTGGCAGTGGCAGGACACTGCCGGGAAGTGGGGGTTGGGGGGAGCAAGCATACCTGATCTTAAACCAGAGAAGTGAAGACCAGTGGGAGGCCCAAATTTCACCTGTACATAGACCACTTATGTACCTAAACCTGACTTATATTCCATATCTTTAAAATAAAATACTGAGAAAAAAAAGGAATACTTTAGACTGGGTAAGTTATAGAGAAAAGAGGTTTTTATCTGATTCATAATTCTGATGTCTGGAAAAGTTCAAGACTGGGCATGTGCATCTGATGAAAACCTTAGGCTACATGGAGTTCACATGGTGAAAGAGGAGAGAAGGTAAAGAGACAGAGAAGTTAGAGGTGCCAGACTTTTTAACAACCAGGTCTTGTGGGAACAGATAGTGTGAGAGCTCATTACTGTGAGGACAGAACCAAGTTACTCACCAAGTATCCACCCCTATGATCCAAACCTCCCTTTGGGCCTCACCTCCAGCACTAGGGATAAAATTTCAACGTTAAGTTTTGGGAGACAAACATCCAGACTATAGCAGCAGATGTCTTTTTATTTATTTGTGTCTTTGATTTCTTTCAGTAATGTTTTATAGTTTTCAGTGTACACATCTTTTGCCTTCATGGTTATGTTTATTACTAAGATTTTATTATTTCTGAAGCTACTGAAAATAAAATTAAAAAAAATCTTTTTGGATTGCTCATTATTAGTGTATATAAACACAACTGATTTTTGTATCTTGCAAAATTGTTTATTAGTTCTAACAGTCGTGTGTGTGTGTGTGTGTGTGTGTGTGTGTGTGTGTGTGTAGTCTTCAGGAGTTTCTACATATACGATTATGTCCTCAAAACAGGGGTAATTTTGCTTTGCAACTTGGATGCTTTTTATTTCTTTTTCTTATCTTGTTGCTTTGGCTAGGATTTCCAGTACTATGTAGATTATAACTGACAAGAATTGTAATTCTTGCTTTATTTTTTATCTCAGAGGAAAAGTTTTCCATTTTCAATATAAAATATAATATTGGTTGTGTGTTTCCACATATGGCCTTTATTATGATGAAACAATTTTCTTCTGTTTTTAGTTTAAGTTTTTTCAATCATAAAATGTTACTAAATTTTCTCAAATGATATTTTCTGCATGAATTGAGAAAATTATGTGGCTTTTGTCTTTCATTTTGTTAATGTGGTATTTTACATTGATTTTTAATGCTGAACTATCCTAACATTCCCAAATTAAGTTCCACTTTTTATGTGCAGTTGAATTCATGTGCTAGTTGAGGATTTTAAAATCAATATTCAGCAGGGATATTGCTTTACAGTTTTCTTTTCTTGTAATGTCTTTGTCTGATTTCAGTATCTGGATAATGCTGGTCTTGTAAACTGTGTTTTTAAATGTATTTCTTCTCCCTTCAATTTCTTGAAGAGTTGGAGAAAGATTGGTGTTAATTCTTCTTCAAATGTTTGGGAGAATTCTCCAGTGAAGCCATCACGTCTGGGCTTTCTGTAATGGGATAATTTTTATTATTAGTTCAATCTCCTAACTACATATAGATTTGTTTAGATTTTCTCTTTCTTTATGATTCAATCTTGGTATGTTGCATGTTTCTAGAAATTTATTCATTTCTTCTAGGTTATCCAGTGTGTTGCTGTATAATTGTTCTTAGTACAGTCTCTTATGATACCTTTTATAGCTATGACATCAATTTTATTTTATATTATTTTTACTTTTTGTATTTATTTAATAAAACCTAAGATTACAAGGGTTCATTTATATCAGTATCAATAATTTAACACTGTATATTTTCTTTTTTTATTTTAGAGTTGTTGGGTACATGTGAGAATTTGCTACATAAGTAAATTGTGTGCAGGTGAGGTTTGGGTTTTTAGCAAGCCCTCTCTCCTCCAGTAGTGGACATTGTACCCAATGGATGGTTGTGTGCCCTTTATCCCCAATTC
Source organism: Carlito syrichta (assembly GCF_000164805.1). NCBI lineage: Eukaryota > Metazoa > Chordata > Mammalia > Primates > Tarsiidae > Carlito > Carlito syrichta. The sequence goes on from NW_007049590.1 coordinate 149,011, forward strand.
CTCATATTCTCCATTAGCAGTGTCAGTGTCGATGGGTCCTGTCTTTGTGTTCGTGTGCCCAATGTTTAGGGCCTACTTATGACTGAGAACATGTGGTATTCGGTTTTTTGTTTCTGTGATAGTTGACTTAGAATGATGGTGTCTAGCTGAATCCATGTTACTGCAAAGGACATGATTTTGTTCTTCTTTATGACTGCATAGTATTCCATTGTGTATGTACCACTTTTTAAAATTTCAGTCCATTTTCAATGGGCATCTAAGTTGGTTCCATAGTTTTACTATTTTGAACAGTATTTCAATAATATATGTGTGCAGGTGTCTTTTTGGTGGAATGATTTAAATCCCTGACTGGGATTGCTGGATCGAATGGTAGCTCAATTTTTAGTTCTTTAGTAAAAAGTGAAAGATTTATACAATCTGAAGAGAAACCAGAGCATAGTTTTTAGTTTTTTGAGATAATGTCCCATTGTTTTTCACAAAGGTTGAACTAGTTTACTTTCCCAACAACAGTGTAGAAACATTCTTTTTCTTCACAGCCTCACCAATATCGTTAGCTTTTGACTTTTTTTTTCTCACTGAGGTTTTAATTTGCATTTTCCTTGATGGTGAGTGAAGTTTTTGACTTTTTAATGGCAGCCATCCTGACTGGTAGGAAGTGGTATCACGTTGTTTTGATTTGCATTTCTTTGATGATTAGTGAGAGTGAGTTGTTTTTTTCATATGTTTGCCTGCGTGTATGTCTTCCTTCAAAAAAGTGCCTATTCATGTCCTTTGCCTACTTTTTAATGTTTTTTTCCCTCCTTGTATTTTCTTGTAGACTGTGGATGTTAGGTCTTTGTAAGATGTATAGTGTGCAAAATTTTTTTCCCTGTTTTGTGGGTTGTCTGTTTATTCTCTTGATGCTTTCTTTTGCTGTGCAAAACCTTTTTAGCTTGATAAGGTTGCACCTGTGAATTTTAGATTTTGCTGCATTTGCTTTTGAGGACTTGGCCATGAATTCGTTGCCTATTCTGATGTCCAGGATATTCCCTAAGTTTTCTTCTAAGAGTCTGAACATTCCAGGAGGATGTTCCCTAGTTTCTTCTAAGATTCTTGGCATTTAAGTCTTTGATCCATTCTGAGTTAATTTTTGTATATGGTGATAGGTAAGACCCCAGTTTCATTCTTCTACATATGGCTAGCCAGTTTTCCCAGCAGCATTTACTAAACATGTTTTCCTTTTCCTAATGTTTGTTTTTGTTGACTTTTTCAAAGATGCATTGGTTGAAGGTCTGTGGTTTTATTTTTGGATTCTCTCTCCTGTTCCATTGGTCTATTTGTTTATTTTTGTACCAGCACCATGCTGTCTTGATTGTTGTAGACTTATAGTAAAGTTTGAGGTCTGGAAGTGTGATGCTTTCAGTTTCTTTTTGCTGATTATTGCTTTAGCTATTTTGGGCTCTTTTTTGATTCCATATGCATTTCTGCATTGTCTTTACTATGAGTATGAAAAATGATGCTGATTATTTGATAGGGATTGCACTGACTCTATAGATTGTTTACAGTGAAATGGACAACTTGACAATTTAGATTCTTCCAGTACATGAATATGGGATGGTCTTCCATTTGTTTGTGTCTTCCTTGATTTATTTGAGCAGCATTTTGTAGTTCTCATTGTGAAGGTCTTTAATCAATTTGGTTAGGTGAATGCCAAAATATTGTGTGTGTGTGTGTGTGTGTGTGTGTGTGTGTGTGTGTGTGTGTGAGAGAGAGAGAGAGAGAGAGAGAGAAAGAGACTATTATGAATGGGATTATGTTTTTGATTTGGTTTTCAGCCTCGTTGCTGTAGATGTATAGAAATGAAAGTTTCCTTTTTCTTTTTTTTGAACTGATTTGGTATCTCGAGACTTCACCATAGTCGTTTATCAGTATAAGGAGGTTACATTTATCAGTGTAAGGAGGTTTTTAACAGACTCTGTAGGATTTTCTAGGTATAGAATCATATGATCTGCAATGAGAGATAATTTAATTTTTTTTTCTATTGGATATCCCTAATTTCCTTCTGCCTGATTGCTCTGCTTAGTACTTCCAGTACCATGTTAACTAGGAGGAGTGAGAGTTGGCATCCTTACTGCTTCTCATTTCTTGGGGGAAATGGTTTCAGCTTCTTTTAATCATGATGTTGGATGCATGTTTGTCATAGATGGTTATTACTATTTTGAGGAATGTTCCTTTGATACCTAGATGTTTGAGGGTTTTTTCCAGTAGGGATGTTGGATTTTGTCTAATGCTTTTTCTGCATCTAATCAGATATCATGTGATTCTTGGTTTTATCCATATATGTGACGCATTTTGCTTATTGATTTATTGTGTTGAACCAGCCTTACATCCCATAAATGAAGCTACCTGGACATGAAGGGTGATCTTTGAAATATGCTGTTGAATGTAATTTGCTAGAATCTTGTTGTGAATTTTTTGCATCTATAATCATCAGAAAAATTGGCCTAAAGTTTTCCTTCCTTGTTGAGTACTTCCTATTTTGGGGTATTAGAATTATATCAGTGTCATAGAATGAACTGGGGTGAATTCTCTCCTTCACTATTGCCTGGAATAGAAAATAAGATTAGTTTCAATAGCATTGGTATCAGCTCTTCCTTGTACATCTTGTAGAATTCAACTGAGAAGCCATCTGGACCAGGGCTTTTTTTTGACAAGGAAGTTTATTATTACTGAGTTTATTTATTTAATTGGTATTAGTAGGTTTAGGATTTCAATTTCTTCCTGTTTCAATCTTGAGAGGTTATATAGATGCTATGAATCCCTCAATTTTTTCTAGATTATCAGTTTACTAGCACACAGACATTCATAGTAATCTCTGATGATCTTTTGTGTTTCTTCAGGGTCAATTGTAGCATCACTTCTTCCATTTCTAATTGTGTCTATTTGAAATTTTTTTTCTCTCTCTTTTTATTAGTCTGACCAGTGGTTTATCAGTCTTATTTATTTCTTTTTAAAGAACCAGCTTTTATCTTGCTGATTCTTTGTATAATTTTTTTGGTCTCTATTTCATTCTACTATGACTTTAATAATTTCCATTTTCTACTTATTCTGGAATTGTGGTGTTCTTGTCTTTCTAGCTTCCTTAGGTGTGACATTTGATTATTTACTTGAAATCCTTGTATTTTTTTTTTATGTGCATGCAGTACTATAACTTTCCCTATCAGCACTGATTTCATGGTATTCCTGCCTTCATGGTGTGTTGTATGTTTTCATTTGTTTCTAGAAATATTTTTATTTGTGCCTTGATTTCTGTATTAACCCAAAAGTCATTCAGAAGCATGTTGTTTAATTTCCATATATTTGTGTGTTTTAATGGGTTCCTGTTGGTGATAATATTTATTTTTATTTTACTGTTCTATGAGAAGATGCTTAGTATGATTTTAACATTTTGATATTTGCTCATGCTTGATTTATGTTTAAGTATGAGGTTGATCTTGGAGTTTGCTCCATGTACCAGTAAGAAGAATGCATATTCTGTATTTGTTGGGTGAAGTGTTTTGCAGATGTCTATTAGCTCCAATTACTTGAGTGTGAGGTAAGATTCCAGAATTCCTTGTTAGTTTTTGCTTCAATAATCTGTCTAAGGCTGTTAGTGGGGTATTAAGTTCTTTGACTATAATTGTATTGTTGTCTGTGTCCTCTCTTAGTTTTATCAGCAATTTATTGAGCTTTTTATCATTATGTACTGTCCTTTTAAAGTTTTGTTGATTTAAAGTCTGTTATGGAGGAGAACAAATAGGTACTTCTGCTTTTGTTTTCCATTTGCCAGGAAGAACTTTATCCAGCCCTTTTCCTTTATCCTGTGTGCATCATTTGCATAAGGATGGATCATGCTTCTTTTTCTGATTTGACAATCTATTCCTTTTGAATGGCATATTCAGTCCACTCATGTGTAAATTAATTATTGATATGTGGAGGTTTGTTCCTGTTATATAGTTATTAAGAGGTTTCTTTTCTTTTTAGGTTTTGTGGGTGATTTGTATCATCATTAAGACCTGTGCTTGCCTGTGTTTTTTGAAATGGATGAAATTATTTTTTTGATTCTGTGCTTAGAACCTTCTTAAGCATCTCCTCAGGGGCTGGTCTGGAGGTGAATATTCTCTTAGGAATTGAATGTCTGACAAGTATTTTAATTATCCTTCATCAATGAAGCACTGCTTGGAAGGGTAGGAAATTTCTGGCTGTAATTGCTTTTCTTTAAGAATGTTAAAGATAGGACCCCAGTGTCTGATTTGTAGGGTTTCTGCTGAGAAATCTGCTGCAATTCTTATGGGTCTTTTTTGGCAGGTGGTTTGTCCCTTCTCTCTAGCTGCCTTTACAATTTTTCCTTTCATACTTACCTTGTTGAGATGGATTATTACATAACTTGGGTATGGTCTTCTCATATAATACCTCACAGCAATTCTCTGAATCTTTTGTATTTGCATGACCACCTCTTTAGTGAAGTAGGGGAGATTTTTCTGGATAATATTGCTGAAAACTGTTCTAGGGAGATCTCAGTTTCTTTTTCTCTCTCAGGGATGCTGATAAACTATAGATTTGATCTCTTTACAGAAACTGAAATGTATCATAGGCTTTGTGCATTCTTCTTAAGTCTTTTTTCCTTGTTTTTGTAGTCCTGGGTTAGGTCTACAATACTTTGATTCTCAAGCTCTAAGATTATTTCCTCTGACTGACTGATTCTGCTGTTGAAGGTTGCCATTGTATTTTAAAATTCCTAAAAAAATTTAATGATTTTCAAAATTTCAGATTGGTCACTTCTTATAATGTCCTCGGCTTTCTTTTCCTGCACTGTTTTCATGGCCTGGATGATCTGTGTGTCTACTTTTTCTTGAATCTCATTGAATTTACATACCATTCATTGTGTGATTTTTATGTCTATCATCAAGACAGGTTGTTATGGAAGTGTTCCATTTCTTGAGATCTGGGATGTCCTTTTGTGGGTGTTGACTTGTTAAGGCTTTGGGGATTGCTGGTGTTTTCACTGTTTCTTCCTCATCTGTGTTTTTGTTCTATTGGTTATTTTATTTTATTTTATAAGGTTGCTACTGTTGAGTTGTGGCTTTCTATTTTTCTTTCTTCCTTTTTGTGTGTTCTTCCTTCTCTGGCCTGCCTGTGGGGTGGGGTGGGGGGTGGGGCAGCAGTAGTAGGAAGGGTAGTGATCTGCAGGGAAACCATCAGAAACTGCTTCAACAATACAAAACAATACATTCTTTCCTCTGTTTCAGAGTCTTTCCTTTCTCTCCAGGACAGGTTACAGGGGTACTCTCCTCCCCAGACAGCTTGTCTCACCAGCAAGATTGGCAGGTGGCCAGGTGGAGCCCTGGGGCTCTACTCTGACTCAGGTGCTATTGAAGCTGTAGATTTTCCCCCTCCTGTCTAGACCACCCCTTTCAACTAGGGGTAAAAAGGAAGCAATGAGGGATTTTCTTCTTCTTTTAGCAGGTGGGTGGGGCTACTGTTCCCACACTGCTGTGCAGAGGCACCTTTCCTTTTAGATCCTACATTGCTCCATGGTAGAAGCTAACCACCATGGAAACCCCTGAAGGCAAGTTGCATCTGCAGCCCTAACTTAGGGCAAGGCTTGTGGTGGTGGAGGAAATTCCCAAATTGGCTGTGTTGCCCCTGCTGGGATTGGAGAGCAAGGGGGGAGAGTGCTCCTGCTTAATACAGACCACTCACACATTTCCTGCTCTGCTGAAGCGCTTTGGGAGGGTGTTGGCAGCAGCATGAGACTCCTGAGCATTGGGGTTCCCTGAATTCCACATGAGACCTACCAGTGCCTCTGTCTCTACCCAGAACAACCCTCTGTGCCCAGCTGGTGTGGGAGAGGGGTGTTTGTGGAAGTTCCTGGATTGTCTCTCCTTTCCTTGAGACTTCAGAGGCCCATGTGAGGTATGCAGCAAAGATAAACATTTGTTTTCACTCATCCCCTTTATCTCCAAAAGCACTCTCTTGTTTTCACATCGGAGTTTCCTCTAGTCTTGGAAATCTTCATCCTCTGTACTCTGGGGTGACTGTCTGATAGATTTCAGCTTGAATTTTCAGCCCTAGATTGGTAATCCATATAGCCATCTTTGTAAGAGTTGCAATCGTGCAATATACTCGGTCAACAATCTTGGTCCTCCTGTGGCATCAATTTTACACCTCCTCTTTCATTTCTAATTTCATCTATTTGAGTGTTTGTTCCTTTTTTCTTACTTCATCTATTTAAGAGTTTTTCAATTTGCGGATCTTTAAAAAGATATCTAAAATCTTGTTACTTTTATAGTTAAATGTTTATGTGTATGTATATTTTGAAACATCATCCTGGAGAAAGACTGAGTAGCATTCAGGAGTTCCCATCATATTTGGATTGTACTTTCAAAAAATTATCTCCTGCTTTTCATGAGAAACAGCTGATGACTGGAACATGGTGTTATAAAAGATATCATGAAAGAAAAGGTTGAAAAGAAAGTAAATGACCAAAACTAAACTGATGCTTAATAAAGAATATAGTGCAACTGCGATTGATTAGCCGGGTAATAGTTTATAAGAAATTTTGGTGAATATTTTATTTTGTGCTTTCTCAGTCTTATCTCGGTCTGACTTTTTTTTTTTAATCTTATGGCGACTAACTTTGTTTGAACCCAAGCCATTGCACACGTGAATTAACAGTCTCCCTCCCAAGTTCTCTTCATCACCATCAACCTTAACCACTGATATTTCTTTCTATGTGTTTCCTATGCTTTACACTTGGATTATGCTATCTCTATAAAGACTCTTAAAGTCACTTTATTTGCCTAGGGCACTGCTTCACAGTTCATTTGTGAGGTTTTGCTTTTCAGGTTTTTTTTTTTTTTCTCTAGACTTCCAATTTGCCCTTTAGTCATATCACACACTTTTTGTAACCTTCTCCCAGCATAAACCCTATTCTTGTTCTATTATAAGAGTTTGTTCACAATTTGGGAATTCTGAAAAAATAGCAAGGAGTCAGATTGTAGAGAGTCTTGAAAGACATGATAAGAATTTTCTTTTAATTCTAAATATCATATTACCTACAAGTCCTAATACTTAGGAAGGAACAGTTTTAGTGCCATATCCATTCTCTTTTTATAAGAAGTGTAGCAAGAACAGCAGATAGATTTCTTTGAAATAAAATACAATCTGGAAACCTTTAAGAAGGAACTACCATGTTTTATCACATTTGAATTAGATTGTATCTGGGCAGATTCCAAAGATAATCCATGTTCTAAAAGGTGACAAGCTGAATATGTTGTTAGTTTAAATAAAATTTCTGTTTACAATACTTGCTAGAGAAAAAGAAATGAAGCATCATCCTGGAGAAAGACTGAGTAGCATTCAGGAGTTCCCATCATATTTGGATTGTACTTTCAAAAAATTATCTCCTGCTTTTCATTTTAAAACCAGATGACATTTTAAAATTATTTGGTCTTAGGTTCAAGCTGTATGTATGTGTGTGTTTATAAAAGAAGGGAAAAAGACATGATTAAGTAATTGCTGCTCAGTGAACCATGAAAGACAGAATCCACATAGAATTAAAATGCTCATTGCAAATACTCACACTTGCTAAGTTTATAAAGAAAATAAGGCAATAATAAACAAATTGTTGTAATAATTCAAGACATTAATAATATATTAAAGTAATAAAAAAATTAATATGTCACACTATTATTTACAAAAAACACTTCTGATGCCAATATGTTGCACTGTTATATACAAAAAACACTTCTGATGCCAATTGTCTTTCTAATCATTCTGCTAATATAGTTAATTTGCAGAAGGCAATGGCAGTGGTTGTAAAATACTGTATATTTGTAAGGAATTATTTGTCTTCCATAGCAATGCCTTATATATAATAGATTCTAAACGTTTAATTATAATTAAGTGTCTTACATGTCCTTAGTGTTTTAGAAATTTTTATTTAATTTGAAAATAAAGTTTTGTGGGTTAATATCATTTCTTGGTCCTTGAATAATCAGAATTATAGTTAACTGTGGATTTTGCATTTATGTTTAATACACATTTATTCACAAACACACATTGTAGTACTTGATATATTAATATATTTGATATTATGCAGCCCTAAGGAAGGACAAAATTATGAACTTTGCAGCAACTTGGATGGACTTAGAGTCTATAATACTGAGTGATCTATCACAGAAGCAAAGAACTGTGTATCACATGTTCTCACTCATAAGTGAACCTTAAACATTCATTGTTATACTATAAGAAAAGGATTGACAGTAGGGGGAAACTGCCAGGTGGCAGGGAGGCAGGATTGGCCGCAGTGGGAATCTGCCAGGGGAAGGGGATACACCTCATCTACAAGGATACCTGCATAATGAATATTTGTATAATTCTGAATTGTACTCATATTTTTTAATTTAAAAATATGTTTGATTAGTTGTTTTTGAAAATCTCTCCTTTCTTGGTTTTCATGACATTGTACTCTTTAATCACCTGCTTTTCCCTGGGTTGCTCCCAGCCAATTACTGTGCATGGCAGAGATTCTAAGGCAGATCTGTTCCTCAGAGACAGTGAAGTCTTCTGACTTTGCCCCAAAGGGTTCACCTCAGCTTGGCCAAAATATATGTAGAACTTCACTGCAATTTAAGAATTTCTCATGCAAAGTTTCCCCTTTCCCTCTCCTTTGCACAAATGTCAGAACATAATGGTCTGTCAGCTATCCTAGTCCCTGTGACTCCCTATTTTCTTCTTCAAACTTTTTTTTCCAATAAATCTCTTGCACTTGGAATATTTTTCTCAGAAGACCTGGACTGGAGCACCTACTCAGCTGGTTCAGGCAATCTAACCCTATAATAACAGGAAAAATACTTACTCTAATAATTATCTTCCAAGAGGAGAAAAGGTCTAGTTGGTCAAGGTATGGCAATTTAATATTCAGAAGTTTACCAATCAGATATATGTGGAGTAATGGAGGGGTTGAGAAAGGTCAATAATTGCACTAACTGGAGACAAAAGCTGAAGTAGGGAAGAAGCATTCCTCCAACAGTGCAAGCAACAAATAGAGTAGGAAAGCCCAGATGGTAATGCTAGAGTCTTTCTGACCCAATTTCTTTCTTTATTTTTTATTTTTATTGATTTTAGGGTTGTGGGATACATGTAAAGATTTTTTACATAAGTAGATTGCAGCAAGGTGAGATTTGGGCTTCTAGTGAGCCTTCTCTTTTGCTAGTAGTGGGCATGGTACCCAATGGGTGATTGTGTGCCACTTGTCCTCCATCCCCCCCTTCCTCCTTAAGCTGTGCCCAGCATCTGGTGTTCCCATCTTCGTGCTTGTATACCCAAAGTTTAGTGTCTACTTATGAGTGAGAACTTGTGGTGTTCAGTTTTTCATTTCTGTGATAGTTCACTTGGAACTATTGTCTCCAGCTGCATTCATTTTGCTGCAAAGGACATGATTCTGTTCTTCTTTATGGCTGCATAGTATTCCATCATGTATATGCACCATATTTTCTTTATTCAGTCCACTTTTGATGGACAACTGGATTAGTTCCATGTTTTTGCTATTGAAAATAGTACTGCAATAAACCTATGCATGCAGGTAGAATTCTTTTAGGTAGAATGATTTTTGTTCCTCTGGGTATATTCCTAGGAGAGGGGTTTCTGGATCAAATGGTAGCTCAATTTTTAGGTCTTTGAGAAATCACCACACTACTTTTCACAAAGGTTGAACTAGCTTGCATTTCTACCAACAGTGTAGAGGCATTGCCTTTTCTCTGCAGCCTCACAAACACCTGTTGTTTTTGACTTTTAATGATAGCTCTTTTAATGAGTGTGAGGTGGTATCCCATCGTAGTTTTGATTTGCATTTCTCTGATGATTAGTGAAGCTGAACATTTTTTAACAGGTTTGTTGGTTGCTCGTATGCCTTCCTTTGAGAAGAGTCTGTTGATGTTCTTTGCTCTCTTTCTGGGGGGGTATTTTTTTCTGTCAATATGTTTGAGTTTTTTTAGATCTTGGACTTGTGTTGTGCAAAACCTTTTTAACTTGATAAGGTCCCACCTGTCAACCTTAGGTTTTGCTGCATTTGCTTTTGAGGACTTGGTCATAAATTCATTTCCTAGTCCAATATCCAAAAGAGTGTCCCTTAACTTTTCTTCTAAGATTCTAGTTTGAGGTTTCACATTTAAATCCTTGATCCATATTGAGTTAATTTTTGTATATGGTGATAGGTAGGGGTCCATTTTGATTTTTCTGCAAGTGGTTAGACAGTTTTCCTAGCAAAATTTGCTAAATATGGTTTTCTTTTCTCAATGTTTGTTTTTGTCAACTTTGTCAAAGATGAGTTGATTGAGGATTGTAGTTTTATGCCTAGTTTCTCTGCCTGTTCCATTGGTGTATATATCTGTTTTTGTACCAGTATCATGTTGTCTTGGTAACTGTAGCCTTGTAATAAAATTTGAAGCCTGGAAATATGATTCTTCCAGCTTTGTTCTTTTTGCTGTGGATTGATTTAGCCATTCATGCTCTTTTTTGCTTCGAAATAAATTTCTGTATTGTTTTTCTAGGTCTGTAAACAATGATGCTGGGGGTAGTTTGATAGGGATTGCATTAAACTAATTTAAATTTTAAAAAATATTGCCTTGGGTAAAATGGACATCTTGACAATATTGATTCTTCCAATATTTGAGCATGGATGCTCTTCCATTTGTTTGTGTCGTCCTTGATGTCCCTGAGCAGTGTTTTGTAGTTCTCACTGTAAAGTATTCACCTCTTTGGTTAGATGAATGTTGAGGTATTATATTTTATTTTTTTGTGACTAGTGTGAATTAGATTGTGGTTTTGATTTGGTTCTTAGTCTGCTCGTTGTTGGTGAACAAAAGTGCAACTGATTTTTGTTCATTGTGTTTGCATCCCAAGACTTTACTTAAGTCATTTATCAGTGCAAGGAGGTTTTTTTTCAGACTATAGAATTTTCTAGGTTTAGAATTATATAATCTGTAAAGAGAGATTTTTTATCTTCCACTTTTTCTATTTGCATACTCTGATTTCTTTCTCTTGCCTAATTGCTCTGACTAGAACTTTCAGTATTATGTTAACTAGGACGGGTGAGAGTGAGCATCTTTGTCTTATTCTAGTTCTCAGATGGAATGCTTTCAGCTTCTGCTTGTTAAGCATGATGTTGGCTGCAGATTTGTTATAGATGTTTCTTATTATTTTGAAGATTGGCCCCTTGATGCCTAGGTGTTTGAGGAGTATTTTACAAGAAGGAATTTTGGATTTTATCAAATGCTTTTGCTGTGTCTAATGAGATAATTATGTAGTTTGTAGTTTCATATCTGTTTAATATGGTAGATTACATTTATTGACTTGTGTCTGTTGAACCAGTTTTTCATCTTGGGAATGAAGCACACTTGGTCATAATGGTCAATGCTTGTAATGAAGATATTGGCTTGTAGTTCTCTTTCCTTGTTGGGTCTTTACCTGGCTTGGATATCAATGTGATGTTAGCTTTGTAAAATGATTTGGGGAGAGTTCCATCTTTCTCAATTGCCTGGAATACCTTCAGAAGGATTGGTATAAGCCCCTCCTTAAATGTCTTGTAGAATTCTGCTGGAAAGCCATCTGGTCCAGGGCTTTTTTTTGTAGTTAGTTTTCTTATTACGTAGTCAATTTCTTTGGTTGTTATTGGTCTACTTAGGGTCTCAATTTCTTCTTGTTTCAACCTAGAGGTTGTGTGATGACAGAAAGTCCTCAATTTCCAAAAGGTTTTCAAGTTTGTTTCCATACAAGTGTACATAGTAGTCTCTAATGATCCTTTGTATTCTCAGGATCAGATGTGACTTCATCTTTTGTGTTTCTGATTGTGTTTATTTGGACTTTTTCTCTCTTTTTCTTGGTCAGTCTAGCTAGGGACCATCAATCTTGCTTATCCTTTCGGAGAACCAGCTTTTTGTTTCATCGATTTTTTGGTATTATCTTTTTGTCTTCTATGTCCTGGATTTGGGCTTTTATTTTGGTGATCTGGATTCTTCTGCTGAAATTAGGGTCTTTGTGGTCCTGCTTTTCCAACTTCCTTTGGTGGCTTGTTACGCTGTTAATTTGTGATTCTTCCATTTTCTTTATGTGCATTTGTAGGGACATAAATTCCCCTCTTACTACACCTTTCAAGGCATCCCAGAGATTTTGGTAAGATGTTTCTTCATTTTCATTTGTTTCCAGGTATCTTTTAATCTCTGTTTTGATTTCATCATTGACCCAGGAGTTGTTTAGCATCATGCTGTTTAGTGTCCATGTCTTTGTGGGTTTTGGGGGACCTTGTTGGTGTTAATGTCTATTTTTATTCCACTGTGGTCCAAGAAGGTGCATGGTAAAATTTCAGTCCTTTTAAATTTGCTTATGCTTGATTTATGGCCAAGTATGTGGTTGATCTTAGAGTACGTTCCATGTGGTGATGAGTAGAATGTGTATTCTGTGGTCTTTGGATGGAGTGTTCTGTAGGTATCAATTAAGTCCATTTGATCAAGGGTCACATTGAGGTTTCAGATCTTGTTGCTGATTTTTTGTCCTGATGATCTGTCTAGGGTTGTGAGTGGGGTATTAAAGTCCCCAGCTATGATGGTATTGGAGTCGATATCTTTTTTTAGTTTACCTAGGAGATGCTTTATGAAATTTGGTGCTCCTATATTCGGTGCATATATGTTTAAGATGGATATTTCTTGCTGATGGATTGATCCTTTTATCATTATGTAGAGGCCTTCTGTATCTTTTTAAATTTTTGATAGCTTAAAGGGTATTTTGTCTGAGATTAAGATTGCGACTCCTCCTTTCTTTTGTGTTCCATTTGCCTGAAAATTTGTTTCCCATCCTCTTACTTTGAGTCTGTGAGTGTCCTTTCTAGTGAGGTGGGTCTCTTGAAGGCAATAGATTGTTGCCTGGTGATATTTTATCCATTTTGCCATTCTATGTCTTTTCAGTGGTGCATTTAGTCTGCTCACATTCAAACTAATTATTGAAATGTGAGAGTTCAGCCCTATCATAATGTTCTTATGGAGTTGTTCTTCATGTTTGTGTGTTGTTTTTCTTTTGTTTTTAGAGTTGGATCATGTGTGTTTTTAATCTTTTGCCTGTACTCTTGTGAAGAACGTTGTTGTTCTTTTCCACTTTTCTTCTGTGTTCAATACTTTCTTAAGTGTTTCTTGTAGAGGTGGTCTGGTGGCAGCATAGGTTCTTAGGGATTGGATATCTGGGAAAGATTTCAATTCTCCCTCAATGATGAAACTTAGCTTGGCTGGGTAGGTTATTCTCAGTTGAAATTGTTTATCTTTTAGAACTTTGAAGATAGGGCTCCAAGCTCTCCTAGCCTGCAGGGTTTCTGTGGATAAATCTGCTGCTTTTCTAATTGGTCTTCCCTGGTAGGTAGTCTGACCTTTTTCTCTTGCAGTCTTTAGGATTTTTTCTTTTATACCTACTTTGTTTAGGCAAATTATTATATATCTGGGAGTTGGTCTTCTCATTTGTTGTCTTGCAGGGGTTCTCTGAATCTCTGGTGTTTGAATTTTTTCATGATGAGTTAAGGGAAGTTTTCCTGAATGATTTCATGAAATGTTTGTTCCAGTGTAGCCTCTGTTTCTCTCTCTGCCTCAGGAAAGTCAATTACTCTTAGGTTTGGTCTTTTGAAGTGATCATTCATCTCTTGAAGATTTTGTTCTGTCTTTTTGAGCTTCTTTTCTATGCTTTTGACTGAGTTAGTTCTGTGTTTTGGTCTTCGAGCTCTGAGATTCTTTCTTCTGCTTGGCTAATTCTGCTCTCCATGCTTATTAGTTTCTTATTTATTTCCATCACAGTATTCTTTACTGCTGTTATTTCTCACATCAGCTCTTTCTTATTTTCCTCTTGTCTCTCCTCAATTTTTAAAATTCTTTCTATTAATGTCTTGATTTCTGGGTTTGTTGCATGTGACCAGTCATTCTGGGGACTCTTCATTGTTCATGTTCCAGAGTCTGTTTTCTCAGTGTCTGATCTCCCAGGGGTCTGTGTGAGACCTATATTTTTCTTTTGGCTTTTCTTCATTTGTGTGGTTTTTCCCTCCCTACTTTTTCCTTCCCTCCATGTCACCATCTTCTTTAATTCTGTTATTCATGGGTAGAGGGCTTGCTTTTACTTCTGTTTGTTCAATCTTCTATTCTTCTTTATGTATGCCCTCTTACTTTATTCAGTTCTGGAATTGCACTGTAGGTTGGGGGTGGTCCTTTTTGCAGTTTTGAGATTTACTTAAGGGAGGAGCTGTGATCAAAATCTATCTGCAGGTTCTGATATCTGCCGACAGTGTATGGATAATCTGAAACCCACTTCCACTGCCTTGGATTCTGTCCGTGCAGTGGGGCTGTAGGTTTACTCCCTTGAATTGCCAGCAGGCGGTGCTATCTCAGCTGCTCGTCCCAGAGGGGGTGGAGCTGGACAGGTGTCAGGCAGAGGCCAGAGATGGGAGCCTGCCTCAGGGCACATGGGAGGAGACCCACGGCTGGCAGGATGTCATGGTGGCAGCAGAGGTGGCAGTGATCCCAGCAGATCTTGCCTGCAGGGACTTCAAGGACTGAAGTCATGGATTGCCTCAGGCACAGGTAGCGCGATGTGCTATGGCTGCCACTGAGGCCACGTGGCCCTGGCGGCTGCAGTGGCTGTGCAGACCGCTGTGATGCCCCAGCGTTGGCAACAGCGGAGCTCTGTGTGAAGAGCAGGCTGCCGACATTGAGATCTGCAGCCCCCGGGAAGAGAGCCAGAAACCCTCTGTGTTCTCCTTTGCAGAAAGTCTCATAGACCAGGCTGCCCTGTCGCCATCTTGCCGGAAGTCCTTAAATTATTAATTAGGTTTAGTGTTTCAATTTCTTTCTGTCTCAATCTTGAGAGTTTATGTGATGCCAGGAGGTCTTGCATTTCCCCTGTATTATCTAGTCTATACACATATAAATTCATAGTATTCTCTGATATCTTTTGTAATTCTTTAGGGTCAATTGTTGTAACATTGCATTTTTCATTTCTAATTGTGTTTATTTCATTTCTAATTGTGTTTATTCTCATTCTCTCTCTCTCTCTGTCATTTATCTGGTGAGAGATCTGTCAATTTTACTTATCCTTTAATTAACCAGCTTTTTGTCTTGTTGATCCTTTGTATAATATTTTGGTCTCTATTTCCTTTAGTCGTGATTTCATTTTGATGATTTCCATTTTTATGTTAATTATGCATTTGTATAGCTCTTGGCTTTCCAGTTTCCTTAGGTGTGATATTAGACTGTTTACTTGAGGCTTCTCTATTTTCTTGATTTGTGTATGCAGTGTTATAAACTGTTTCCGCACCACTTTCATGGTATTCCACAGGGTATGTAGTGTCTTTGTTTTAGTTTGTTTCTTTGAATCTTTTTATTTCTGTCTTCATTTTCATATTAACCCAAAAGTTGTTTAGAAGCTTGTTGTTTAATTGTTATGCATTTGTGCATTTTGGGAATTTCCTTTTGGTGATAATATTTATTTTTTATTCCACTATGGTCTGAGATACCTTGTATGATTTTGACCTTTTGAAATTTGTTCTTGCCTTATGCATGTTTGAATATGTGGTCAATCTTGGAGTATGTTCCATGTGCTGATGAGAAGAATGTGTATTCTGTGGTTGTTGGATAAAGTGTTCTGTAGAAGTTTTTTAGGTCCAGTTGGTTGAGTGTCAAGTTAAATTTTCAGATATTCTTATTAGTTTTTACCTCAATGATCTGTTTAAAGCTGTTAGTGAGATGATAAATTCTCAGAGTATAATTGTATGTCTGTTTATGTCTTCACTTAGTTTGATTAGCAATAGTTTTATTTATCTGGGTGCTCCTATGTTTGGTGCCAGTGTATTCAAGCTGGATTTTTTTGCTGGTGGATTGAGACTTTTTTCCCATTTGCCTGAAAGTTCTTTGTCCAGTCCTATATCTTGAGGCTGGAGTGAGATGGGATTCCTGAAGGCAGCAAAAGAATGGATCATACTTTTAAAATACAATTTGTCACTATATGATGTTTTAGTGGTATATTTATACTGTTCACATTTAAATTAATTGCTCATATGTTGGGTTTTGTTTCTGTCATATTGCTATTAAGAGGCTGCTTTGCTTTTTCAGTTTTATGGTTGATTCATATGGTCTTTATACTCTTTGCTTATACTCTATGCTTTTGTATGGGTGGAACCATTCTTTCATGTCTATGCTTAGAACTTTCTTAAGTATCTCCTGAAGGACTGGCCTGGAGATGGCATATTCTCTTATTGATTGGATGTCTGGGAAGGATTTTAATTTTCCTTCATTAATGAAGCTTAGCTTGGTGGGGTAGGAAATTCTTGACTGAAATTGCTTTTCTTTAAGAATGTTAAAGATGGGACCCTAGTCCCTTCTGGTTTGTAAGGTTTCTGCTGAGAAGTCTGCTGCAGGTCTCTTGGGTCTTCCTTGATAGACTGTCTGTCCTTTCTTTCCTTTACCTTTAGAATTTTTTCTTTGTTGCTTACCTTAATGGGATGGATTATTATGTGCCTTGGATATGGTCTTCTCATGTATTACTTTGCGGAAGTTCTTTGATTCTCTTGGTTTCTTGGTTTGCTTGACTACTCCTCTATTGAAATAAGGGACGTTTTCTTGGATGGCATCTTGGAAGCTTGTTCCAGGGTGTTTTCAGTTTCTTCTTCTCTCTCAGGGATGCCAATCAACCATAGATTTGGTGTTTTACATAATTCCAAATCTCTGGTAAGCTTTTCTCATTCTTCCTAAGGTGTTTCTTTTCTCTTCTTTCTTTCTTTTCTTTTCTTTTCTTTTTTTTTTTTTTTTTGGTCATACTCAGTTCAATAAGTCAATCCTGAAGCTCTGTGATTCTTTCCTAAGCCTGGCTACTTTTACTGTTAAGGCTTGCTATTGTGTTTTAAAATTCAAGGAAAGAAGTCTTCATGTTTAGAATTTCAGTTTGTTTCCTAGAATGGCCAGGTCAATTTTTACCTCCTGCACTATTTTTGTGTCTTGAATAATTTGTGTGTTCAGTTTCTCATGGATCTTTTAAAATGTATTTGCCACTGAGTTCTATGTCTGCCATCAGGGACAGGTTATTCTGGATGGGTTCCACTGCTTGTAATCTGAGAATACCCTTTGTGGATGTCAACTCATTAAGGTTTTGGAGATTGCCAATGTTTTCTCAGCTGGTTCTTTCTCAACTGTGATGGCAAACTCTTCTCTTTTTTTACTATTTATCTTTTCATTCTTTTATTAGATAAGGTTGCTAATGTTGGGGTGATAGTTTGTGTGTGTGTGTGTGTGTGTGTGTGTGTGTGTGTGTGTGTGTGTGTGTGAGTGTGTGTGTGTGTATGTGTTTATGTGTTTTCCCTGACCTCTCTCTTTTGGTCTGTTTGTGGGTAGGACAGTGATGGCAGGAAGGGTGGTAAACTTCCAGAAGAAGCCATCTAGTACTGCTTTACTGGTGTAGCCTTGCAGAGATGGAATAAGTCCTTACCTCTGGTTCAAAGACTTTTCCCTCCCTCCAGTCCAGGCACATAGTCCCTGGCTGGAGCTGCAGCAGTCTCCTCCTCAGTCCATGTTTCTCATCAGAGGGATTAGTAGGCAACCAGGAAGGGACTGAGGCTCTATCCAGGCTCATGTGATCTTGAGGGCATAGAGTGGCCTCCTCCCATCTGGGAAGGCCCACCTCTTTTGCCCATAGGTAGAAGGGAAGAAGCTGACTCATTTGTGGAGAGTTGCAATTTCTCCTTCAGTCTGCAGTTGCATGAGGCCACCAATGCTGCACTGCATAGAGGTGGCCTGCCTCCTACATTCTGCCCTGCTTTGTGGCAGGGGCTATTGCAGTGATGGTGGCCCTTGAGGTCAAGCTACATCTGCAACCCTGACCTAGGACAACAATGGATGCCAGAGCTGGAGGAATATCCCCGAGGTGGGTGTGTCATCCCTGTTGGGTGCTGGAGAGGAAGGGAGGAACATCCACATGGTGCAGACCATTTCCACAGTTGTTTCCTGCAGAGCTTTGCTGTGGTGGGGGAGTGGTAAGGAAGATAGACAGGCATGATGCTGAAGTTCCTGGGAATGGGGTTCCCCAGGCTCTACATAGATCTAACCAGTGTCTTCTCTGTCTCAATTTAGGGCATCCCACTCCATCTAGTAGGGCAGGAGGTCTCCAAGGGAGGGACGGTCCTGTCTCTCTCTTGTCTGGGTCTGAAGAGGCTTCTGTAAGGTGTACAGAAAGAAAATCTGTTGCTTATATTCACCTTCTTTTCCCCCCAAAGTGCTTTCCTGATTTAGTGTCCCAACTGCTTCTAGGGGTGGCTGGAGCTTGGAATTGTCCATTCTCTACATCCCTGTTGATTGTCTGGTAGACCTCAACTTGAATTTTCAGGCCAACCCTTGAAGTTCTATGTCTTCTCCACCATATAGGTCTTTTTGCTGAGAGCTGGAATCATGCACAGCTAGTCATCTTTGCCCTCCTCCTATTTCTTATAAACCTCCTTGAAGGAGAAGAATCTTAGGCTTGTGCTTTCCCTCATATTGTCAGGAGAATATTGAAGCCAAAGTAATATTTAAGGGAAATTAATAAGACATGAGAAAGTTGATATTATAAAATAATTAAGATGAAATAGATGATCAAAAGAGCCAAATTTAATATACCAGAAAGTAAAAGAATTTCCAATAACCAAAACAAATACCATCAATGACAAGGAAAGATACTAAAGATAAGAACCACAAAGCTTTATAATAAAGAAGAAACTGAAGATATTAATTATGAAAAACAACATTTTACATAAGTAGCTAATTAGAAAATTAAATGGCAAAGTGATATCAGCAAGGAATGAACATGTGGGCTGGTAGACCAGAATAAGCGATTTTCTGAAGGAATTAATAGGTGGGAAGTGTGAGAAAAAAGTTAAGATAAAAAATATAACAGATCTTCAAAGTGACAACAAGTGTTACTTAAATATATTTTGGAATACAATACAAGAATATCCCCAAGTAATAAACTATATAAGCCCAAGATTGAGTATCAGTAAGGATAAGTAATAACATATCATTGTAAAATTTAAGAATATTGAGAAAAAATAGAAATTTAGGCATTTTCTGACACAAATCCTCTACCTTCCCTTCCCCCTACATTAGAGTACTTTTTTGTAATATATACTCTAGAAAGAAGAAAAATAAACCTGGGGAGAAATTAGGAAGACATGGGAAGTAAGAGATAGCATAATAAAATGTACTATCATATAAATTAAAAATTGTGGAAAAACACAAGATGAGAAAATATATCTGAATCACTATAAAACAAAAATATCTGAAAATACCAATGTGTCATGAAATGGAAGAAAGTTAAAAAAAAGAGATGTGAGTGTAATGGTGCTATGGTACTTATCTTGCTCAGGAGCAATGCACAGATATTTATAAACTCAAGAAATTAGAAAACATAAATCAAAACCTAAATGTGGATATATGTGAGATCAGAAGGGTACAAGTAGAGTGCAGAACTTTTAAACAATTGAATTTTTTTGAAAAAGTTAAAATATAAAAAGTAGAAAACATAAAACAATATGATAAAATAATTCTTGTCATAGCAAAAGTGCCCTCAACACAATTGTTAAACCCAATTTTTTTTTTTTAAACAGATCTGGAAAATATAATTTTGTGTTAAAAAATTGTGAGACTCTGCCTCAAAAAAAAAAAAAAGATAATAGGATACTGAAAAGTTGAAAATAAAGGGATGAAAAAGATATACTTGCTACTAAATTAAAGCTCCAAATAAAACCTGAGTAGCAAACTAGCAGTTTAAAAATAGACATCATAGAGGAAAATATCGTATGAGGTCAAAAAAAAAAAAAATTTTTTTTCCTTTTGTAAAAGTCACCATAGGATAATGGTATATCAAAGTTGGGATAGATGGAATTCTAATTCTCATTTTCCCATGACCCTACCCTTGTAAAATCTCCTCTCCTTGAGTGTCCTCAGGCCCTGTAACTTGTTTCTAACTAGTAGAATACAGCATAGGATAAGGAATTGTACAGAGGTTATTATGGTCCATAATCAGTCAACTTAAAATTAGTCAAAAAGAAGATCATTCTGGATGTGTCTGACCTAAGATCATTGTGGGTTTGTCTGCCCATTTGAAGATGCTTTCCAAACAGCAGTCACTCTCTTTCTTTGTCAACATCTATTTGTTTCTCTCCTTTGCCAGTTTTGAAGAAACAGGTTGCTATGATTTCTACAACTACAAAAAATCAAATCTGTCAACATCCCGAGGTATCTTGGAAGCAGATTTTTCTCTGGTCAAATCTCCAAATGATAATATGGCTAACTAATTTCTTCATTTCAGTCTTTTGAGACCCTGAGCAGAGAACCTGCTAAGTTATGCCCAAACTCCTGATCCACATAATAAGTATATTATTTAAAGCCAATAAATATATGATAATGAGAGATTTTAGCAATGATACTTTCAGTTTCTGCTTTCTCCAGAACCCAGGGATGCCTCCAATAAGGAAAGGAACTGTTATGTACATGTTTTGAGTACATGTTATGCTGTACTCAAAATTGCCCCTGCCTCCATTGGTTCTATCTTACCTTGGAGTGAATGCTTTCTAAAGGCTGCTAGCTCCCATGCAATGGGACTTATTTTCCTAGCTCAGGGTTTCTTAGCACTATTGATGTTTTGGACCAGATAACTATTTGTTGAAGAGAATTTTTTAAGCAATGTGAGATATTTAGTTGTATTCTTAGTCTCTACCCACTGGAAGACAGTACCAAGTATCTTCCCTTCTTTGCTTGACTGTTGTAAGAGTCAAAAGTCTTTAAATATTGACAAATGTCCCCTGGAGGGAAAATAACTGAATGAGATTCACTGGTCTAGCCTGTTTGCCAGACATACCCCAAATACTTGAATACCATTTGAGTTCAAGGCATTGTCTTTTTTAAAAATAATACCTTTATTGAGATATAATTCAAATATGATAAAATTCATCCCAATTTGTACAATTCAGTGGGTTTTAATATATTTACAGAGTTGGACAATTATCACCATTATCCAGTTGAAGAACTTTTTCATCATCCCAAAATGAAACCTCGTAACTACTAAAAGTCCCTCCCAATTTACAACCACTGAACTAGTTCTGTCTCTATTGGTTTTCCTTTCCTGGACATTTCGCATAAATAGAATCATACAGTATGTGGGCTTTTGTATCTAGCTTCTTTTTCTTAGCATAGTATTTTCAATGTTTATCTATGCTGAAGTTTATATTAGTATTTCATTTCTTTCTAAGTAGCATTTCATTGTATGACTATACCACATTTTGCTTATCTATTCATAGGTTAATAGACATTTAGACTGTTTTCAATTTTTTATTAGTAGGAATAATGTTGCTATGAATATTCATGTACAAGCATTTTTTTTTTTCTTTATTTTAGAGATGTGGGGTACAATTCAGGGTTAGCTATACAAATGTTCATTATGTAGGCACCATTGTTGATGAGGTGTATTGTCTTTCTTAAATGAATTCTGAAAATAATGAATACTCACTTTTATCTTTATATTGAATATGTATTCTTATTGATTTGGATGGCGGCAAGATGTGATTACTTATGAGGCCACCTTTATTTTTGTATAAAATAAAAGAGTCCTTTACAGGCATTGTTGTGGTGGTGCCAGTGACCAAGTTGTTTATTAAAATAATTCAATAAATTCAGTGCTCATTTTGTGTAGATTAGAAGGAATGATTTTAGTACCCAAGAGCACATCTATAGATAATACTTCAGGGAAAGTGCAAACTTTCCTTGGAAATTCTATGCAACCTAGGAGTTACTGAAAAAAATAATTTATCCTGTTAGGGATAGACCTAGTTGAAGGAGGACATTGAAGAAAATAGCGAGAAAATTTTATTTCCTTTATTGTTTTCCTTGAGTTTTTCTCTCCATGGCATAGTACGTGCACCAGATAGAAAGAGATTTGTGCACCAATATTGTAGCTTGATTCCTGAGAACCCCAGGGGCCTCTCTAGTAATTCTTCCTGCCTTTGCCATTTTCTTTGTAAATTGATTTCTTAATACTTGGAAAGTTTTTATGAAATTTCATTTTCTTCCTCCAAGGAATTCTATGCACACTTATTAAGTATCCTGAAACATGGTATCAATCTAAGTCAATGTGCTTGAATTGAATAAAATGTAACATGCCTAAAAATGCATATGAAGTCATAAACACAACTCATTCTAAAATGATATTTCAAAGTTGATTTTAAAAAATGAAGCCAGGCTCAGTGGCTCCGCCTGTAATCCCGCACCTTTGGGAGACCGAGGTGAGTGGATTGCCTGAGCCTGTGGGTTCGAGACCCGCCTGGGCAGTGAGACCTCATCTCTACAATAAGTCAAAAAATCAGTAGGGCATGGTAGCGCATGCCTGTAATTCCGGCTACTTGGAAGGCTGAGGCGGAAGGATCGCCGGAGCCCAGCAGGTCGAGGCTGCGGTGGCCGGGAGCGGCCACTGCACTCCAGTCTGGGCGACAGAGTGAGACTCCAACTCAAAAAAATAAAAAAATAAAAAATGAAACAAAGCATATTAAAGCACCATTTCCATACTTTGTAGTCTAGAGCAAAACACAGATGCTCCCTGAGACTATCCCTCCATCCTCAATGCTAGCACCTGAGTGGGCACCCAAGAGGTGCCTTGGGATAAGCATGACTAGTAGGCAGTAGATCCTAGAAATCAAGGTCCTCAATTCAAGAGGTAGAGTGGGGACTTAGGCATCTAACAAGGTCTATGAGATAAGTGGTGGTTCATATTATCAGGACAAATAGCTCCAGAACATATGACAGTATAGGTTATGCAGCAGTTCAGGTAGCACACAGTCTGATATTTTTAATAGGCAGCAGAAAATGGTGTTGAGGCTCTTGGTATCATGAAACAAAGTAAAAATCCTTGCAGGTATTGTCATATAACAAATGTAGGGTTTATGAACAGTAATCTAGTTCCTGCTGGGATAAGAAGATGGAAATGACAAGATCTTGGAGGATGGAGTAATAGATAGGTTGCAGGGTAAGAAATCTTACATAGCGAAGCCAAGAGATATAGCCCATAAATGGGAACATAGTGGCATGTAATTCTGAAAGTCAGATAAAAACCCTCATTACAAAATTTTGTGGTTAAAGTAAACCTGTTGTTCACTCGTGGGTTATTGAATCAATATTTCTTAACTTTTCTACATCTTACTCAAAATCGGATTAATTTCTGATCCTGGATCAGTACTGAGCCTGTAGGCAGGGGTTATGAAGCCTCAGCCACAGAATGAGAATTCTATAAAAGTTGTCAAAGAATAATTGCAATGAACAAGTTAACCAGGCAAGAAAGACTTTATTCAAGACTATTGTAATAGGAGGCAACTAAGCTCTATGGAAACAAAAGGCAAGAGAGTTTTTAAGTAGTGGAAAAGTCCTGGAAGACATTAGGAGGGAGGTGGTCAATGTGATCAGGTCATTTGTGTTCGCTGATTCATGCTTATTGAAGTTAGGTTCCTGTCTTCCAGTAGGGATGGGGAGATAAGGATCTTATTTTTTTGATGATTGAATTTTGAAAAGGTGGCCCCCAGGTCTTTGAGGAAGACATTCCTAGGTTGTAAAACTAACAAGAGACTAGAAGAAGACTTACATGTCAAAGGGGCATAGAAAGAATTCATACATTGTAAGTTCTCTAAAGTAAACCCTCTATGAAAATGAAAACCAGGGGCCAATAGTCAGGAAGAAATCTGTCTAAAAGTTTAATCAAACTGAGGGGAACGCTAAGGCCATCTCTGTCAGAGTAATGGAATGAAGTAGAGAGGTGTACACAGTATATTTCACATACTGAATATGAATCTAATGAACTCATAGGTATTTTTATCGTTTTTTAAAATGGATAGAGAAATTAAATTCTAGGGAAATCAAGGACCTTAAGTTACTTAGCCAGCAAGTGAAGCAGGCTGTATTTGAACCCAAGTATTTCTGATATTTTGCTGTACAAGGTAGATCATCATAAATCCTATACATTTACAAAACAATCTTCTTTGTGTTATCATCTAATTATAATGGATAATTTCTGAATACTATATATATATACAGATGTATGTATGCTTGCCTTTTATTACTTAATTTTAAAATATCTTTCTGGGCAGTCTCCTTCTCACACTTGATCATGGAATACATTGGCTGAGTATTTATGAATACTTGCAAAATATACTTCTATCCAATAAATACGTTTCATTGGATGTTGCATTTTCTCACCCTATAGATCAGAAAAAGTAGACAATAACTTTAACTGAAAAGAAAATACTCTGCTAACAAAAATAGGTCTCATGGCTGGGCGCAGTCACTCAAGCCTGTAATTCCAGCACTTTGGGAGGCCAAGGCCAGAGGATTCCTTGAGCCCACAAGTTTGAGATCAGCCTGGGTAACATGGCGAGACCTCATCTCTACAATAAATCGAAAAATTACCCAGGCGTGGTAGTGTGCACCTGTGGTTACAGCTACTTGGAAGGCAGAGACAGAAGGATTGCCTGAGCCCAGCAGGTTGAGGTTGTGATGGCAGTGAGTCTGTCACCTACCTCACTTCAGCCTGGGTGACAGAGTGAGACTCCAACTAAAAAAAATAAGTCTCACTTTTTACCTGTTGTAGACATTCAGTGATGATTGCTCACAGTATTGCATGACACAAACGCACATAATAGCATGAATTTCAAGCAAGAAAGTCTATTCCTACAGGCATAATGGCAAAAATAGGATTGACATATGCATTTTATCCAACATAACTATTGTGTTTCATGGGGCAAATGAAAAAAGTACAGCCAACATTGAAAAAATTCCTACTAATGTTCTAGAATAAACTGTTTACATGTTTTCGTTTTGCCCTTCCACAATTATTTAAATAGAAATAAATAGGAGAAAAGAAAAGAACTTCATAGTAATCATATGTCAAATCTAATTAGTATCACAGTGTCACCTAGCTTGAAAAGAATATCATAAGCAGACATAGTTGTCTTTGTCCAAATATGCTTCTCCTAATGATGTCCTGAATCAGAAATAATACAAAACATATTGTTTATATTTTACTTTTACAGAATTTCAGTAGTTATAAAGGACACAGAGATTCGAATTTGACATTTTAATTAGTGATAAATAGTCAAAAGTCATTTTCACATAATTTTAGATAAATGCATCCGGAACATACCATTTTTAAAAATTACATTTTCTATTTCTAAATTAACTCTTATATTTCTTTCTGTCTTAAGTATTTGTATTTATATGACTTTTTTATTGTTGAAAGGAAATTCTCTACTTAATTTGTTTGTGCATTATGCTTAAATGAAATGATTGCAACTTGTGTTATATTTGAATCACCATACCCCTTCTTGTATACTTGCTTTTGATGAGGAACATTGGGGGTATGTGTTCTGTAGCTTTTTCCACTCTTAGATCTAGTAAATTAACAGCTTATACACTCAAAACTGGCAAAGTCCTTTGCACAAGAGCTGCCAAATCTCCAGGCACAAATTTTATGCCATTGCTGCAGTTCTTATGGGGAGAGAGGAAAGCAGAGGGTCTTGGGACCATGGAGAGGCATAGAAGCCTTAGGAGAGGCTGGCTGTTGAGTTGTTAACAGTACAGGGACACCCACAACAAATATAATAATGAAATGGGATTGATCTCCAAAACTCAGAGAATTAGCTCACATTCAAATCTTGTTTGTACTTTCTGCTAAAACATGGACTTTTGTATTTTACAAATAAAGCTTATTTTAGTAATGCAGAAACTACTAAGAAAACTGGACAGAGAAGGAGAAGAGATGGAAATCTTAACTTTCCTCAGCAAAAGCTTTCTTGTCCATAAAATAAAAAGTTACAATAGAGTGCCTACAAGGCTACTTCTAGTGTTCAACTTTTATCATTCTGTAAGTTTATAGCTATAATAATTTATATGCATATAAAAATTTAAATTTTACAAAAACATTTGTATGTTTATTTTATAAGGCAGCTATAGATTCAGAATCTTTGGAATGCACCAATATTTTTGCATATGGTTTATTCTTTGCACTCTACTTTTGTTTTAACCTCTAATTTTTATTCTCGTTTGAATCTTTCCAAATATAGAACAAGCCTTCCATTTGTTTTTCAGTCTGGCATTGAAAAAGGTCATTGTACTTAGGAAATTTTGTCTTATTGTGCTCTTTCTGAAAGGAGCTCTCCAGTGAACTTCATTTTGCCCATTTTTTTGTAGATGTCCAGAAGTTTCTATTCTTTAAAGTATTGCTTGCAAAGTATTCTTGGCAGCATGATTGAGGGATGATTTAAATATAAATATTACATACATATATGGGACTGAGTGTGGACTTTCCATTTTCCACAGATATACACACAATTCCAACAGTATTTTTACACTGAAAATGAAAGACAAAGAACATAGAAACCATAGAAATGATGTGTCTATAAATAACAGAATACTTAGCTTTGTATTGTTTTAAAAAATAATTTGGTATATAAGTCTTGCCTAAAACATGTTTCTCCATTTCTCTTCTTGTTTCACATTAGTAACAATCTCGTAACTGCTTCAGACCTTAAAAAAAAAAAAAGACCATCAGCTCAAAGCATCCTCAAATGCCCATTTTAAAATGTTCTTCCTAATTTGTTATCCTTCCATCCATTCAAAGAATATCTTGGATATCTATCAGATATATATTTATTATGGTATATTTATTATGTTTCACTCAATTCTATCTAGGTTTTATTTACTTTAGCATTTGGTATCTGAGAACAATGTTAAGCCAGAATTAAGCATGACATCAGTTCTGTAGTGTTAGTTTGGCTGAAAGTTACATACACGCTGAGTCTTTTTTTGGTGTTTTCTATGGTTTGAATGTTTGTGTACTCCAAAATTCATGTTGAAACTTAATTCCCAATGTGACAGTATTGAAAAATGGGGCATTAGGAGGTGAATGGGTAATGAGAATGGATTAACCCATTAATAAGTGCATGGATTAATGGGTAATCACAGGAATGGGGCTGGTGGCTTTATAAGAATTGGAAGGGAGACCTGAGCTAGCATGCTCATCTTCCTTACCAAGTGATGTCTTGTGCTACCTTGTGGGGATTCTGCAGAGTCCCCTGCCCCCGCCCCCAGCAAAAAGGCCGTCACCAGATGCATGCCCAAGACCTTGGACTTCTCAGCCTTCATAACTGTAAGAAATAAATTTTGTTTCCTTATAAGTTACCCAGTTTCGGTTATTTTGTTATGAGTGACAGAAAATGGACTAAGGCATTTTCTCTAATATATGTGCTTCTTCTTTTCATTATTGTTCATGTTGTAAACAAATACTCCAAGAAGTCTTACTCTATAATGAATTTTAAAAAGCTATTTACATTGTACTTTTCTCATGACTGCATTTCAGCTTGGCTCAGTTAATTTGTGTATTATTTTAAAATCACCTTTCTTTTTACTACTTTTCTGAAATTTCATCAACTTCCCTTTCCACTTAGAAATTAGAATAGGGCATAAATCAACATCAGTTTTATCTATGAAATAAGTTTAGAAGAATAATTTAGGTTGAGAATGGAAACATGGAAATATAATCTCTCTCTATCTCTATCTCTCCATCCAAGGAAGTTGCCAAGTCTTGAATCGTCTACATTCCCTTGAATCCATCAATCTCCTCTATTCTAATAGTCTCCTTCAGGATCTTTTTTCCTATCATTTAGGCCATTATAGTAATATCCAAGCAATCTCTGACCTCAGTTTTTTCCCCTGACAATTCATTCTTGGTATTATTGTCAGATTAGTGTTTCTGGATATCTCTGACTTACCAGGAAACCATCATTGTTTCACTGTTTCCAAATAAATGAAATTTATACAATGTAGCCTAACACTAAAGACTCAGATAGGTCTTTGACATTTGTTTCTTTCACTTTCCTCATTCATATTTCTTGTGAATTAGGGAAGTCATATTAATTCTGCTAATTATAATATCTGAGCATTTTGAGTATTTCTGCCTTTATTTCTATGTTTAAGTTTTTTCCTTCATCTGGAAGACCTCTCCTTCCTTGTCTATTTGCCCAAGTCTTAACTACATTGTGGCCCAGATTACATGTAGTTCTGGAAATGGCTATGATCTTTTAATTTTCTGCTCTTCTCTAGTGGCTTTAACTACTTTTCTCTTAATAAGGATCAAAACTTTCTATATTTCATATTAATGACTTGTGTACATGAGGGCTTTCTTGTGGAAACTATAGCTCCTTGAAAATAGAAAAGAAACTACTTTTTTGTACTTGTGATTGATAAATGCTTATTTTGTTATTTCCTAAAGTATTCAAGTACTCAATAAATATCTGATAGATGTCCGAGATATTCTTTGAATGGATGGAAGTATAACAAATTAGGAAGAATATTTTAAAATGGGCATTTGAGGATGCTTTGAGATGATGGTCTTTTTTTTTTTTTTTAAGGTCTGAAGCAGTTACGAGATTGTTACTAATGTGAAACAAGAAGAGAATTGGAGAAACATGTTTTAGGCAAGACTTAAATGTTTTTAAGAATAGATGTAGCTTATGGCCACATTTATTTAATAAGTGACTAATGATAAATTGTACTTTTTAAGGTAGCTAGGGAAGAGTTGAAAACTGAAATGGGTCAGATCATCTTGTTTTAAAACTTTTTTTCCTAACAGTATTTTGCTGTTCAGTTTCAGAATTTCAATAGTGCATAGTGGACAAAGTCTATAAGTTTTATTTGAAAATTATTTTGCCACAGACAAAAAACAAAAACAATACCAAAAAAACAACAAAAAAGTCTTTGTAAAGACTTCAAAAACTTCAGAAAAATAATATGAAAAGATAGAGTCAAGGACCAAAATAATATCAATGATTATATTTTTAATAAATCTTCACAATCCTCAAATGTACTGTGGATACCAAATTTGACAGAGTGTGAATCTATATGACTGTCTTCTCTCTATATACGTAGAAAGGGGTCAAGGTATATGGTGAACTGTGCAGACCTGGTAGTGAACCAGGTTAAGTTATACTCATTGGAAGAACACATCCTTTGAAGAGAGGAGTGTAATTGTCTCTTCTAGAGAATCAAATTGCTATTTGGTAAGTTGTGCTTCATCATTTCTATCTAAGAGCAATATGAAAGTTGAATATCACAAATCCAAAATCCAAAATACTAAAAAAATCTGCAATTTTTGAGCACCAACATAATGGCCAAAGGAAATTCTCATTGTAGCACTTAGTAGCACTTAGGTTTTCAGAGTTTTAGATTTGGGATGCACAACTCGTACAATACAAATATTTCAAAATCCGATTCTGGTTCCAAGCATTTCAGATAAGGACTATTCAACCTGTATTACATTGATTTCCCTTATGAATTTGCATGTGTATGGATTTGTATGTGACACTTAGGGAAATAGTAGAAGTTAATAGAGGAAGGAGGAAACCTTCTTGATTATGCATTTCAAGGGAACTGTTTGGTGAATCTAATTTTTGGGTCATGTAGGTGAATAGTTTCCAGGTGACCTTTTTCAGATTTAGTGTTTTGCCTTCTTTAAAACACCACTGGAGATGATTACAAAATGAATTACATTGAATTGGGTATAGTGGCTATGGCATTTGGAGAGCCAGGATTAATCCACTATAAGTTATAAAATTCACATTTATTATTCACCAATGTGTGTCAAAAGCTGTGCTACACTGTAGCACATAAATTAACTCAATTTTTCCTCAAATGATTCTGTATTTTAATTTTAATTTTAAAGATAAAGAAACTCAGAAAGGATGAAAAATAATGGGGATGATTTTTCTATTATTGTCAATATTGTATAATATTTATATGATACTTCTTCATTCACATTTTTATTTGATCTTGGATTAATTTGATCCAAGGGATAGGTAGGGTAGGAATTTTGCAAATCAGGATAATAAGAGAGAGATACTAGTGCATTGCTCAAATTCACCCAATGGGTAAATAACTGAACCTACAAACAAACACACATCCTTTAATTATTAAACATTCCTCATTTCTCAATCACATCGAAGTGGTTAAAGCCAAGTGAAATAGAAGGGGACAAAAAGCAAAATTTGAAAAAGAAATCCTGGGAAAAGGAATCTCCACCATGAGTAAAATTTACCTCTGGATTGAACTTTTTATTTTTTCGAGAATGAGAGTATTTTTTCATTTTTGTCTAATATATTAAAATATAATATGTAGAGATAATATTACTATTTAGGTATAATATACTAGGTACTTTCCATATAACACTGGATAGTTCTACCAAAAATGGAAGTCAGATCACCATTTGATCTTTGTGCTTTGTATCTGTGTACTTTACCTTAAGAGGGACTCAGGATATGGGGTTCATCCAGAGGAACGAAGCCAGCTTCGTAAAAGAGACTTGCTCTGTCATATCCAAGAATGTTACAGTCATTGAAAAAGTTCAGCCTGAGGAATGAAAAGTTTTGCTGGGAATGATCAGAGTCATGGAGACAAAGTAGATTCATCTTCCAAGCCCTGCAAGAAGAACTAGGTCAAATGGATGGAAATAAGGGGGAATGATCTCATTTTAACCCAAAGGGAACTAAAATGTTTTAACTGTTCATATATAAAAGAGGCTTTGTTGTAAGATAACAAAGGAAGGCTAAACTTTATTAGCTACAACAGCAATGATATTATTGGGTATTATTACTACTACTATTGAAGTAATGCTAACTATATAATGAGAAATTTATTTATATTTACAAGCATGAATCAGGTTCAAAGGGGTTAAGTGATTCACTCAAACACACAGCTATCAAATAACTGTAAGAGTCCTTTGTACTAGTCTTGAGGTTGACCTCAATGAGATCTTCGACATTAAGACACTATAAGAAATGTTGCCTCACTTTAATATTTCATGAAGAATGACACTCTGGCGTCTAACAAATAAATAGGACACTGTTGGCAATGAAAGACTCATTCACAAACCAAAGATAGGGATAGGCATGAGTTCAAAAAATTATCAAGAACAAAGTGATAATGACCATCTGTCTCATTCCTCAAAATGTGAAGTGAGAGAACGGACAGCATTGGCAAGGGTAACGTTTGACTCATGGGACAAGTTTAAAGTAGGGAAGATGTTCTATTGATGGTTTAGTAAACAATTAAAAAATGACAAGGATAAATGCATAGATAGAAAATAAGAAAAGGGAAAAGCTTAAAAGAAGTCTGATTGGGTATAACTGAGACTTGGTTTCTAATAGTTCTTTCTTTCTTTTTCTTTTTTTTTTTTTTTGAGT
>NW_007049590.1:180390-229287 GCF_000164805.1 Carlito syrichta
GAGCCACTGGGCTCCACCAATCCTTCCGCCTCTGCCTTCCAAGTAGCTGGAACTACAGGCGCGCGCTACCGCACCTGGCTAATTTTTTGATCTATTGTGGAGATGAGGTGTCGCCAAGTTGCCCAGGTGGGTCTCGTACCCACGGGCTCAGGCAATCCACTCACCTCAGCCTCCCAAAGCGCGGGATTACAGGCTGAGCCACCGAGCCTGGCTGGTTTCTGATAGTTCTTTAAGAGGGACAAAACAGAATAAGAATGGTCTCTGCACCAGGCTAAGGTTCAAGACACCTTGGCTTTTGTCCCTGATAAAATGTGGTCAAATATTCAATTCTGTGATTTTGTCTGTGAATTGACCCTAGTCCATCACCCAGACTCTCCCCTGGGCTCATTTCCGTTTCCCTGCTCCTTGTGTTCTCCAATAATAGAATCCAGTGGGTAGCATTGAAGCAATGATTTCAGAGTTTCAACTTTAAGGCCCATATGGTTTAGCCAACAGGGTAAATCAGTTCCTGAGAACAATAAAAAAGTTATCAGAACTATAGCTGTGACTCTCTAATGCCTGAAGGCTATCATGTGAAACCTGCCTGTTCATGGAAATAATTAGGACACTGCTACAGCTTGATTGACCTAAAATAACAGAGTCTTAAACAAAATAGACTATTCCATGTAGAAGTTGGAGGAGAGCAATTTTTATTCCATGTAGAAGTTGGAGGAGAGCAATTCTAGTCAGTTGTCAGATACCCTGGCAATTTCTTCATGTGGCTACATCGTCTCTCCAGGGTTATCTTCATCCTTGTGGGTTTTCATGGTTTTCTCCACATTCATTTTTTCAGGTAGCAGGAGGGAGGAAGGAAGAAGGGGATGGTATGATCCTTCACTTTAAGTTTCAGTCATCCCATAAGCCAGAATTTGGTTACTTGCCACATTCACCTGCAAAGGAAATGAATACAGGCTCTATTCTGAGTTGTCATGTGATCCAGATTAAAATTCTGTTACTATGAAAGGAAAGAATGGATTAATGAGGTAAATGAATGTCTCTATGGAAACCTGGCCACCCATGCATGAACATACACTCAGTCTATATCTCTCCTTTTTCCATCATAATTTTTAATAAAACTATACTCCAGTCACTTGTTAAAAAGTATACATTAGTGTTCTCACTATACAGACATTCTCAATGTTTCACTTGATCAGTTTATTAAAGTCAGCATTTGGGCAGGGCATGCGCATGTATTTTGCTGTGGCAAATCAATCATTTTTAGTAAAGGAATGTCTTTGGAAGAACATTGCGGAGAGATCCTAGAGTGGGCTTGGCATAACAAATGCTCCATTTTGCAAACTACATTAACTTAGGTGATTTTTGGGGTGATGGGGTCAGTCAGTCGGGAAATCTGATGCTCTATTTAGGAAGCTGATAAAGTAGTGTAAATTTTAGATAATTCTCTCAAACAAACAAAGAGAAAAAGGTTTTTTATGATGTCATCATGAACTAATGCAATATCAATGGCAGTTAAAAATGATTAAACTGGCTGAATAATTATTAGAAGACATAGAAGGGAAGATATACAAATATTGAGAGGTGGCATCCATTATTAGCTGGGAAAACAACCCTGAAAACCATGGCAATAATATATACGAAGAAAAATAAGTGTTCCATTAAAGAGACTGAGGTTGGAGAGATACCAAAGTATTCTCCAGAAACTTCCACTCAATAGAACCCACTTATGATGATATTCCATCCCATACATTTCACAGTAATTTTATGTTCTCTTGTTATGTTCCTTAGGAAATAAGAATATCCATATTCTGAGCAACAGTTTATCTTGAGTCTAGTCAGGCTTTGGCAATTATAGTCAGCAGCATTTTGGGGAGAGCATTATATTTCCTCATAATATCAGAAGTTGGAGATTATTTAAACTCTTCTTAACTCAATTCTTCATACCTCTGAACATTTAGAAAGAACTCTTTTCTTGCCAGTGGAAGCACCTGAGAAAATAAGACTCTGATTCTTTTATATGGGCCTTTCTAAATATTTTACTACAGATGACATTTTATTAAACTTGGATTCACTATAAAGGAACTTAATAAATATTCACACAAAGATGGCTTTTATTCTACATACATTCATATGTATATGTTGCATAAATATGTACATATGCAATGCAAAAGAGAAACTTACCTAATTGTTTAATAATTGTTGCACACAAACTTTGCTGAATGTATTTAAAAGTGTTGGTTTTGTAGATTGTCTAGTGAGTTGTTTTTTGTTTAAATTATAGGAAGCAACTGAGTCTGCTTTGACATTTGAAGAAAGCCAGAAGGATTTTCTTCTCAAAAGTTTTCAGACTTAAAGTCCAAAGAACAAAGATGACAGCTGTGCGTGCCTCCAGTTATGTGTATTTTAAATCAGCTGTTAAGTTAAAAAATGTTTTCTGATGAAATTTTCAAATAACTACTAATTAAGATTTTCTTCTTTTTCCTTAAATGATGACAGACAGAAGCTATTCCTGAAATTCTTTTTTTTTTTTTTTTTTTCACTATTTTTTTTATTATAAAGATGTGGGGTACAATTCAGGCTTAGGGGTAATGCTTTAAGAAGAGAGATTTTTGTGGACTGAGTTAAGATTACTACATCAGCCACTTATAATGCTATGTAGAGTAGTAAAAACAAGAGAAGATGAACAGTCTTAATTGGCTTACTCTCTTTTCTTCTCATTAGCCCTCTGAAATCACTATTGCATACAAAACTTAGAACCCAAATTCCTCCTGTGAGAGTTGGCTATAGGGCTGCCCAATAAATGCAGTGTCCTTACCTCCTTACTCTTCAGAAGGTCCTCTGATCACCTCTGCTCACAGCTGCTTTCCCAGGGAAGGGCGCCTCTCTTGACAACTAAACAGAGGTCAGGTCACTTTCAGCAAACACTAATTCTTTTCTGTTGCAAATATCTAAACCATAGTACCCACCTCTGTGTGTATTTGTCATTTAAATGCTGATTCCTTGGTCAGAATGGCCTAATGTTACCTTTTTTTCCCCCTGAAACCTTGATTCTTGATTTTGAAAGAAGTCCTGTGAATCTGTAATATATGAGTTCTTTATTTGAGAGTCACTTACTTGTTTCAACCCTGATTGCAGAATAATGAAGCAAAAATATACAGAGATAATGTCACTAGAGAGAATGAGATCCACCAGCCCACTGGGAAGGGCCTACCTCATTCAGGCAGTCTATATTTGTGGAAAACTACACTGAACCATATAGAATTTCACTCCAATCCGACTGATAATTAATGTGTTTTAAATGAGAAAAATAATGCAAGTCTGTAAGGTGATACAGAAAAATGAAGTGATCATATTAGCAAAATTGCTTTCAGAGAAAAAAACATGTGTTAGCTCCTTTTGAGGGAATTGTGTAGCCATTCCAGTATCTATAGTCAAAGCGGAGATACTCTGCTCTGGTTCTGATTCCCCTGGCAGGAATTCCTTTTCATCTGATCACTGCCAGCCAGGAGCAGCCTTGTGTGTTCTGTGTGTGCTATGTTAGGAAAAATGTTGGAAAACACAACCTTATGGTAATAGAATATCTCTGTAAGAAAAGAAGCAAAGTCGTTTATGATTGAATATTTGAGCTGCAGAAACTGTCAGGAAGTCAAAGGATACCTTTTTTGTGAGGTACCATTATTTTTTTGTTCTCCGGAAAGAATAGAAGATAGATACCAGTGTGGGTGTGCACACACACATACTTACACACATGCATGCACACACACATTCTTGTTCTTCTCACCAAAAAGCAATTGTTATATTGGAGAGTAATGCAAATAGAGAAGGCACAAAAAGACTTTAGAGAAAACATTTATTTATTGTTACAAAGCAATTTGTGTCTAGACTTATTGTCAAATGACTGAAGCATGCAATAATGGAACTTAGGGTTAAAAAAAAAGACTAAAACACACCTCCCACATCATTGATCAATAATACTCATAGAACACTTAAT
Organism: Carlito syrichta; assembly: GCF_000164805.1. Taxonomy (NCBI): domain Eukaryota; kingdom Metazoa; phylum Chordata; class Mammalia; order Primates; family Tarsiidae; genus Carlito; species Carlito syrichta. The sequence continues at coordinate 184,379 of NW_007049590.1, forward strand.
ATCCCTAGGAAGTCTTCTTTATCTTTGAAAATGAAAAAATCGAAAGACTTTGCTGTTTCACTAGTTTTTCAATTGCAAAACATTGGTTCTGACTTAGGAGCGAGACTCTTCATGCAAATTATGTCCCTTCTAAAGTGGTTTTTTGGTGACTGCTCTTGCACTTTTCATTTTCAGTCACTTGTACAAGGTTTCAACATCCTATAAGCCTTCCTCAGATGCAATAAAATTTCTTCAAATTGTTTTCTATTTATTCGTGTGGTGATGCTATGACGCCAGTATTTTGGAAATAGAAAGTCCCCCTTGGTCAATGACTGATTTATTTAATTAATTATTTATTTATTTTTGAGTTGGAGTCTCACTCTGTTGCCCAGACTGGAGTGCAGTGGCCACTCCCGGCCACCGCAGCCTCGACCTGCTGGGCTCCGGCGATCCTTCCACCTCAACCTTCCAAGTAGCTGGAAATACAGGTGCGCGCTACCACGCCCAGCTGATTTTTTGATTTATTGTAGAGATGAGATCTCGCCAAAAGGGGCCCTGGTGGGGTAAATCTAATCCTGGTTCAAACTGGCCTTCCCACTTAGATGGTTTGGATACTTGGCTGTGGCAGACATTGCCTGATTTACACATTGCTCTTAATCCTGCTATCAAACATCAGGGCTGTCACTACATTATATATGTGTCTGGGAAAGAACAGGAATGATACTACCAGGGCAAATCTAAGAGTTGTGAGCAACTTTTGTTTTTCTACCTTGCACCTTACCCAACACCCTTCTACATCCCACACACCCCCACCAAAAGAAAGATGCACTGACCACTTTTTAAATTCAAAATGAATCATTGAATTTCATGGATTAACTGTGAATTTTTACATCTCAGACTTCCTTTATTAAGTGTAGATTTTAATGAAAAAATTGACATTTATTTAAGCATGAGAATGGTAACACCAGAGCACATTTAAGAATTAATATCAGGGAGGAAAGCTCCATTCTTTTATCATTTAAATCTGGGTTTTTTTTAGAACTTATAAGTGAGTTCACACTCACTTCCATTTCATTTTCAAATTAGGAGGTTGAGCCTTAGAAAAGGGAGGGAATTACCTGGACTTACATACTTCCCAAAAGAAGTGTGGTGAGAATTAGAGTGTGTTTCATTCGTGGCAAAATTCACACAGCAAGTGTACTAATAGCTTGTTTTCATATATATCGGCCAGTTTCTACAGAAAGCTTTTCTTTGAAGCATACTCATACTGTGTGACAAATATATTCCCTTTTACAGATTAGAAACCATAGATTGTAAGCTCCAGCAGGGCAGGGACTTCGTCTACCTCATGTACCATCCTTCCCATATGGGCTGCTGTGTTGTAAGTGCTTAGTGTCTATCTGTCAATTGAACGAGTAATTAAGGGAGGACATACTCAGGGTTCCACAAATGAGAAGAGGCAATGTGACCTTTAATCACTAATAGGTTATGAGACTCCTGCTCGAACATATGCAATGGTGAGAAGTGCATTACCTTCCAAAGCAGTACATCTTTTAAATTTAATTTTGTTTTGTTTTTACCTGTTTACTTTTGCCTTTAGAATTTCTCTCTTCTCAGAGTGGTTTTGTTGAGACTAATTATGGTTGCTGATCTTTTAGGGTTAGACACACAGTCCAGCATAGGTCTCTCACACCATCCATCCCTCTGTCTGCAGTGACTGGTCCAAGAAATGGCCACTTTGGGAACCAGTCATGGTTCTTCACTATAACTCAAACTGAAATATGAAAAAAAAAAAAAGACTGCTTTCGTTACTCTGTGATTTCAAGCTCTAGTAAGTCTGGTGCTTCCACAGGCCCTCCTTTCTCTTGTTTATCAAGAGGCTACCTTTTCTGAAAAAGACACCAAGCACAAAAGAGACCAAAGCTCAAAAATGAAGTGCATGATGGCAAATGTTTAAATTTCTAAATTCAGTGTACCCAGAGTTATTCCCATATTCCCACCTTTGGATTTCTCAAGTGTATGACCTAACTAGTTCCCCCTCTTCCTTCCTTCCTTCCTTCCTTTCTTCCTTTCTCTCTCTCTCTCTCTCTCTTCCTTGTTTTTTTAAAACCACTTGCAAGCAAAAGAGACCTAATCTGATCACCTATTCCATAGCCTATTCTGGAATAAGTTATTACATTACAGAATACAATTTTGATTTTTGAGGCATCTTTTCTATACTTGGGACCCAGTTCTCCTTTCTGGAGACAGGAAGAACAAGTGTGAATTTTTCATATAACATTTCTAACACTTGGAAAAAGCTGCTTTCTCCTTCCCTTGGTCTTTGCTTAAGTTTTCTCATCACCAGATTCTATATCTTAGTTTTTTAACTTCTCCTCATGTGATATAGTATCCCACACCATTTTAGTTGCTAGCATTTCAATCCATCTTCACTGTCCCACCAGATAGCTTGACATGAGAGAGAATAAAACACACTGGTCTTAGCAATATAACATAAAATGAAATTTACTTCATGAATTGTGTTCTTTCACTGCTCTTGAAAAATCTCATTGATCTTTTTTTTTTTTACAAATGCCATACTGCATAATTTACTTGCAATATAAGGGCCATCATTTGAAATTCCCAAGTCTGACACATTTACTGATAATAAAGTGTTTTCCATAACATTCAGCACTTTGTCCTTTTAAACAGATTTTATGTTATTTTTAATTAACTTTCATTTATTTAGAAATGTTCCATTTTTCTACTTATTGCTGTTTATTTTGAGTCTATCAGGAAATTCTTTTTGCTATTTCCTGTGACTTTATATTTTCAGAAAGCTATGTTTTAAGATTTTTTAATATTTTTACTTAATTACTTTTTTGTGATAGCATCAAGGAAGTTAAACATTTCTGTGGGATAATGTTATTTAGAAGTCCAAGATCATTATTTAATAGTTTCCTTAGGTGAATGTAAAGTCTATTTATTTGTGAATATTTCACTTTCCTAAATCTTTAACATCTGAATCTCTGGTGACTAGTAGTGTAAAGAATGTGATTTCATTGAGTTCCTGTCTGAAGCACAGGAAAAAAAAATTGCTTCTTTGTTTGCCAAATATTTTGTACAGTGCTCATTTTGTATTTTTGTTTCCATATTAAGTATAAGAGGAGACTCATTGGCACATTATACATAAGCAATCAATGCTGAAAAGGAAGACACTTCCAAAGGCAGCATTTCCCCAGGAAGTATACAAGAGTTGAGATGAGTACCTTTACAATTCTACAAGTGCTATTTATCTGTTTCCCTCCTCCTTTTTGCAGGATAAAATAAACATTGAGAAAGAATCCAGATTATTGGGGCATAAACATACTGCCTTAGTTATCTTAATTTTTCATACAAAAGTATTTACTTGGTTTGAATCATTTCACTAACCTCCATGTTTTCATCATAGTCATTGAATTTTAAAAGATGGAAAAGGCAAAATAAATTAAAATGAAAAACATTCAGGTGTGTGTGTGTGTATGTGTGTGTGTGTGTGTGTGTGTGTGTGTGTGTGTGTGTGTGTGTGTGTGAATAAAGGTAGGACATATTGATAACAAAAACCAAATATTGTATAGGCCAATTATACAATAAGAGTAAATTAATGTATCATAGGAAAGATGATATTATGATGATTGATCAGATACATTTTTCATGTCACTGTACCCAAGATTAGAGCTTTTTATAGTCAACTCCAGGTTTCTGCATTCACATGGATGGATAGTCTCTTCTTACATAGCTGAATAGGAACATTCTGATGTTCCCTTATTTTAAATTCACTCAAACAAAGCCCTAAACCAAAAGTCATATGGATTTAAATGAAGATTCTGTAGGGAAGAGAGAGAAAGAGATACTTATTATCTCTTTATAAACCTATTGAATATTTTATTTTCTCCAAATTCTCACCCCCATCTTACCACCACTGCTATTCTTTGTTATCCTTCCTTTGATCACTCAGTGTCCTTCCTAAGTGACTCCTTTGTTTTGTCATTGATTTTTTTTTAGAACTTAGAATCCTTCATCTTTTTGTATACAGAGTAACTTCCTAACAGCCTTTGTTAGATAGGTAATTCTTTTCATTACAATTAATTTATATTTTGACCAAGAAAGATTTCTTCTAAATGAATGCAAGACTTTCTCTGAAAATAATTTTGCATTATTTTCCTATCTGGTTACAGTTTCTTTCCTCACATTATATAGTTCTGTAGTTAGGGATAGTCATAAAAAACTAATTCCAAAAGAAAGACTTGTACCCTATTTCTTCCGACTCACTGACATTGTTATCCTGGAACTAAACTCCAAGAATTTTAGAAAATTTTATCTGTTTGGAGTCACCTATAACAATAAAATCTTGAGAACTTGTATCTAGACTTTTCTTATTATATGGTAAATGTTGATGTGCAACTGTCTCCTAAGCATAAAAATTAAAAATAAGTGCTATTCTAACTTCTATTGAAGATAATTTCTGTCCTAACATTCTTTGATTTTTTTGCACAATCACTCTCTTGAAAAAGGAGGAAGAGAACAATGAATTGGCAAGGATTCTTATTTAATTGAAGTTTTACTGAGACATTGCCTTAAGAAGAAATTGACTTAAACCCTGGGTACATGATGTGTTCATAACCAGGCAACCTCAAAGCTCAAAGATCACCAACTGAAAGAAACAGGAAGAGACTTTGAAGTAGATAACTTCTCATGTTTTTCAACATATTCCCTAGTGGAATTTTCATTTTGTATCATGTTTTTCCAAGTTTTCCTCCAGATGTTACATTGTAGTCTTTTTCTACAGGGAAATATGACTTGGAGTATGATGGCTTAGACATCTTGTATACAGACATCAAGATCAAAAAGCAGAGGCATCAGCTCAATTTTACAAAAATGTCTTATTGAAGAATGCTGAAATCATTCACTCAGCTGCTTCTATCCCATTTCCACATTGTCCAAATATCCTTCAAATCTTATATAATCCTTGGTTTAGTGCCCATGTTAAGAAAAATAGGCCAGTAATTAAAGACTTAGTCAAAAATATTTCTGGCTTTTTGAATTTATAAATTATTGAGTAATCAGTAAAAGATCAATGGAATGAAATTTTTCTTTACAATTAATTATATAGAGTGACTAAGAATCCCTTTAAAATAAATGAGACATAGGTTTATTTCGTACACAGTCTACGAAGAGAGTTGTTAATAATATAGTGGGGAATGGAGTCATATCGCAGGTTCCAGTGAATTTTCTATAGAAGATATAGACAGTTGTCCGGTTTCAAATAGTTCACAACACAGACCCAAGCAAAGGCATAGTGAATTTGAAGAAAATAAATAGATTTGACTAGGGAGGATGCTATGCTAGTAGGTGTTGGAGTGTTAATGTAAATATAAAATTAATGCACATTAGCTGAAAAGAAATGATGAGAAATTAATCTTTTTCCTCCCCCATTTCAACCGTATAATTACATTGTGCATCTTAACATCTAGGTCACATTTAAGCAGCTTATATTAATTTATTTATATTAAAAAAACCTATTGCAAAAAGCTGAAAAAATCAAAAGGACGCAAAACATTCCATTGACTTTAAACTTCTATTTTATAATATTTACTTTGAAATATTCAGACAGAACATTTTGGGGAAGGTAGTGAATTGTATTTACATGGAGAAAGGAAGGGTGGAAGTGCACTGCTCTGTACCAGGTACTGCACCAGTTATGTTGCCCTCATTAACTCATTTACTATTTCACTTGGAGTAGTATCAGCCAACATGGATGAGTCCTTAACTTTGGTGCCTAGCTTTGTCTTGTTGGAACACAATGGGAAGGGCCCTGGAAAGCCACTGAGGACATTTAACACACCTCATTCTAAAACCATAGACAAAGCGAAGCATATGGTTTGGTTTATTTATGCTTTCAGGATTTAGGGAGAACAATTTCAGATTTATTTCTGTGCTGATTTGAAGGTGTTTTCAATGCATGCTCTCAAAAGCTTTCAGTTTCTCATTTACTTGTGCAGATGGATGAGTCCTTAGAGGTATATTGGCTCTTGAAAGCGTTCTCTGTCTGCACAAGGGTGAACTGAAAGAGGCATTTGTAAAATGGAGTTTTTGCCCTGGCAGGAGGACCCAGACATTCCAACAAATAAACATATGCATCTGTGAATAGATTGATTGTTATTTTTCTCTGACGTGATTAAGACCCCAGGCACTAGTTAATTAGTAGCCGATGATGATGACGATGATGATGGTAAAAGAGGGGGAGAGAGGATTGTATCTGTTGTTTTACAATTACCATATCTAATTCCTACTATTTTTTCTTATAGTTAAACAAGCCTAAGGGTGATGAGGCAAAAAGAAGGTTATGTGCATTGGACTTAGAGAAAGAAAAAATAGCTCTTGGCAAGAAAACAGAAGTCTAGTATCTATGAAAACATTTAAATCAGCTGAGATCAGGCACAATAGGCTCAAAATACCATCGTTACCCACAAAATTTTAACCAAAAAAGGGTAAGGTTTATGTTTAGAAAAGAAATAGAACTACTTTATGGATCTTGGTCTGCCAACATTGGTTCATTTGTTCATTCATTCATTCATTCAACAAATATTATTGAGCATCTCCTTATGCCAAACATGTGCCAGGTAATGAGGACAGGGGAGAATAATAAGTAGGACAAATATGGTCCAGATGGAAGTTATATTTTACTGGAGGATTTTTTTCATCATTACTAAAAAAGTTTTTCCAGGTATCTTTTAAAAGTAGTTGTGATCTACATCTTTGTGTTTCTTTCTTTTTTCCATGATTTCTCCCTCTCCTTTTGCCAATTTTAATCAAATCTGTAAATATTTTAAGGAGAAAGAAAGGTGATTTCTTTAATTTTAAGATTTTTAAAGTTATGTACGACTATCTAAATGCTCTAGGTCTTTGACTTTTTAACTTAAGGTATAATCATTTTTGTCTGGGGGAGAAACACTGCATTCCTGTGGTCCTGGTTTACTGCTGAAATGCTTTCACAGGTTTAGCAGCACCCAGTGTTGAAAGCTAGTACTCCTTCTTTGGTCTGCCCTGCTTATCTCTCTGGTTAATCTTGCGCAGGTCATAATTTCTGCTTCCTTAAATAGGCTGCTGGGTCCAAGCTCTGTTTCCAGCCTGGAATTCCCCTTCCTGGTGCCATTAAGTGTTTCTAAATCTTTCCCCAACACCAGGGAAGCTCAAAGATGGTGGGAAATATTGACTCTAAATGATTATATCTGTTGTTTTATAATTGAATATCTAATGCGTATCATTTTCCTTCACAGTCACTGGATTAGACCATAGACTAAATTTTCCATCAGAGACTATATTTTTCTTTGTACTTGAGGTAGTGTTTATGCTACTCAAATCATGAGGAGAAAAATTAAAATAGGATTAAAATATTGGACGCTACTCAATCCAAGAGTGAGTTGTAAATTAGAGACAAAATAATGTAGTGGTTAAGACCACAGAGCAGGGGCCATCCTGTCCTGCTTTAAATCCCAGCTGACCTTGGGCGCACAGTCTGCTCATTTAACAATGAGAATAATAATACCATGTTCTTCACAGGATTGCTGTGAAGGTTAAATTTGTTGTTATGCATGAAGCACTTCAAACATTGCTTGACATACAGCAAACTCTATATTATTCTTATTACTAGGGGAAAGATTATAGTCAAGGATAGAGGAAAATCATTCTTGAATTAAGAAGACAAAAGTTCAGGCCTTTGCAGAATAGGTTAAGTTTGGGACTGACTTGTATGTTACCTGTAATTGCATTGAATAATGAAAAAAGATTTAGTATGACACCAAACAGAAAACGAATTTTCATTAATAATGTGATCTCATAGAAATAAATGAAATAGTGACTGTGTATTGAATTAGGAATTACATAATTGACAATTTGAATATCTTTTTATGTGAAGTACCTGTTCCTACCCTTTGGCAAGTTTCATTTTGTGTTATCTTTTTCTCATTTGTTCATAGGATTTATTTTGTACTTGGTTTAGGAGAGGGCCTCCAATTCTCTGGTTTTCTTTTTCTTTTTTGTAAAGATATGGTCTTGGGATTATCCCCAGGTTGGTCTTGAACTTCTGGCCTCCAGAGATTCTCCCACCTCAGCCTTCCAAAGTGCTCAGTTTACAAGTATGAGTCACTGACTCTGGCCTAGCTTCATTTTTTCATGCAATGAAATGTTCTCAGAGTTGGGACTCTGCTCTTTGTCTCTCTACCCGCCTCTTATTCTCTCTTCCAAATGCATCATTTCACTCTTGAGATGAGAAGTATCTGAGCATGCTCTGTATGGCTCCTTCTAAGTCACTTTTTTTTCTTCTAGAGACATGAAGAAGTCCAGGACACAAGCATGGGTCTGCTCTGTACTATGGAGTAAGGATTATGTACTTGTTGAAAAGATTTATGTGAATCTAGCTGTGCCAGAACCGCATGGTTAATTCTAATATAGGATAAAGAATTCAGAAACTCACTTGACTTCAGGTCTAAAGTCATGTTTTCTTTATTACTCAGAGTCCTGGCCAAAAAAAAAAAAAAAAAAAAAAAAAAAATATATATATATATATATATATATATATATATATATATATATATCTCATATCTCCACTCAAATAAGATCTTTCAGAGTAGCTTAATAGAGGAACTATTTATAAAGATATAGACTGGTTAGGGAAGCCAATGAAAGAAGTTATTTTCTCAGGGATTATAAGAGCAAGTGACATTATATATCACAGCTAAAAGGAAAGGAAAGAGAGTAGGGACCTAACCTAAATTTGAAAAGTAAATGTACAATTAATGCCTGGTAAAAGGTATGTAGATGCAGGGGATAAAGTCCTGTCTCTTATACTAACTTTATGGGGTGATGTTGGTGTGGATATGTTCCAGTATACCACAACCTGAAGTCTAAAATTCTAGATACTCTCAAAGTTTGGCATATAAATTAGCAGAAGAAGAAACGGAGGAAAAAAATCAAATAGTTAAATGACATAACATAGAATTGTTCAAGATCTACTCCTATAGTTGTTTATGAGTTCTAAATTGATACCTATATTTCCTTCTTCCATCAACACATTAATTCCCCATAATAACTGTCAACACCTTAACTGGTTAGAGAAATTTATCTAATGTTGTGTCCTAAGCCTTCATTTGTGCTGGGTTTGAATGCCTGTGGATCCCATTCTCATTGTATTGTTTTGGTTTTTCATTAACTATGACTATTGGTCAAGGGAGTACTAAGGGATGCCAAGAAAATGACCTGGGTTTTACATAGTGTCTTCCCTACTTCCACCCAAATTTCTCATGTACAATTTGTATCAATCATCCTGGCATATTCTGGGAAATGGAATTTGTAATAAGGCCAGTAAATTCAATGAGCTTGAGTGCATTGGCTTATCTCCTTTACTACAAACCTTTGTTCAAATGTTATCAATGTGTGGAATAATTTGGTGATTGATAAGGCATTCTATGTATGTTCATGGGTTGATAGAAAAGTTGCAGGTAAGGGAAAAAAAAATCTGTGGCCAAAACATTTGTGTATTTTTATGAACATAAATTGCTGCTTGGGGTAGCATAGAAAGGAACCAATATAATCAAACTGCCATCAGGTGACCTACTGTCCCCTTAAGGGAATAGTGCCTCACCATTGGCCTCAGCTCCTTGGCAGATTGTACAGTAGTAGACATAACAGCTTTGATGAGAGAAAGTCCATATTGTTAAGTCCATGCATAACTCAATCCCTGCTATCAAAACCTCTTTTTACATTGGCTCATTGAGCAAATGAAGCATCTATCACCTGTTTGTGATACGGGTCATCTTCTACTCATTGTAATGGAGAGTCTTTGCAGTGGAGATTCTACATGTATTTGGAAAGTTACACTATGTACCTCTTATAATCAATGTTTTAATTTTGTTCTTTCCAATTTCCTGACCCTGAAACATGATTGATCCGCACCTCAGACAACCTTTCCTTCCACACAAAGTGGTCAGGCAGATGTTGGACCCGGGAGTTTTCCTTTCATGACTGTCTTTCAGAGGCAATATATGTGTGCTGTAATTTGGTGGCAACAAACTTTTGGCTGGTGTTAGCATGCCATACAGATCCATTGCAAACCAGGCTCACTTAAAAAAAAAATCCTTTTAAACTTGTCTTAGGAAGCTTTTCCTGAGGCCATAGAAGTGTTTTGAGGAAGATATGAAAAAGCAGTCGGAATAGGTACTATGAGAATTGGAGCCACCGGCTTTGGAATTGATTAATGACTTTTGAATCTTCTTGAATTTAGTCTTATATATACTGCTTCCATTTTACAATGGAATTCTTCTGTGCATGTCCAATTTGGAGACTTGGTAAATTATATAACACCTTGTTCAGCGTGCATAGTCTGTGTTGTATGTCCTGGGGTCAGGTGTTTGGTTCTCACCAAGACTCAGCACCGGCCTTTCAAGTAGAGAATATTTGTTAGCAAAAAAAGACATGACTTTATTTCAAAACTCCAAAGTGTGTGTTACTATTTTCCTACTGAGGTTTATCAAAGGATCTGCACAGCTTGTCAGTTGATCACAGGCTCTTGTTTCTGCTGGTTGTAACTCTCTCTTACATATATCAGATACATGTTATACTCATATATTCCTGCCTACCCACACAGGCTTCACTGAAGTCTGGAAGCCTTCTGGGTTACCTGGTAAATGGATTGGAACAGCATACTTTAAAATGAATGAACTGCCTCCAAAATCCAGAGGTTTATCAGGCATTGCGCCATTGTCTTCAAGGTGTGTGGTTCAAGATGCGACTACTCATCTCTTATATTGGAGATGATATTCCAACTTACTCTCAGCTTGCCAGACTCCTAGAAACTTCTGAGATGTAGCAGACCCCAAACTTTCACAGAGATTGTCTCCCTCACCAGCATGCATTCATCATATTAAGTACCTAGATATTTGACAGTTTTTGCACACCAGGATCAATTTAAAATATTATTGATGTAATAGCTTTATGCAATGCTCTATGGAATATAGTGATGACCAAAGTCCTCCTAGACTATATTACAATAGACAGCAAGCCAGGTGCAGTGGTTCATATCTGTAATCCCAGCACTTTGGGAGACTGTGGCAGGAAGACTGCTTGAGCCCAGTAGTTTGAGATCAGCCTGGGCATTATAGCAAGACTTCAACTCTACAAGAAAAAAAAGAAAAAGGAAAGAATAGAAATGAAGGAAGGAAGGAAGGAAGGAAGGAAGGAAGGAAGGAAGGAAGGAAGGAAGGGGCAGTAACATCCAAATAGCCCTAAGGAAAGACATTAAAGATTTACTGCCATGTCACAGGACTGCATATTTTTCCTGATTACCTTTTCTGATAGAGGTGGGGGTAAGATAAGGAAAGCATTTTCTAGGTCAATAGCTGTATATAATGTGACAGGAGTTTGTTTATCTGTTCTAGTAAAGACACTGCAAATGTCATTATGACCCAGTTTCTTTGATAAAATTTATACTCAGCTCTTCTCTAAGACCCATATAACTCTTTCATAGGCCAAACAGAGTTTCAATTGGACCTTCTTACGTGGATCATAAGACCAGTATGGGAATTCTGTCAGTTACCGAGTGTTTATCCCACTCTACATCCTGGTACTGGAGAAATAACCACACTGGAGCTGCTGTGAGATTTGATGAATTCAGGTTAAGACTCTAACCTCCATAGGTCTGTGCTGTGACTAGGGGGACCAGAATAACATTTGAGATCTCTTCATCAATTCAGGAAAATTTTTACAAAGATAGAGTTTTTTACCTTGAGATTCAAATGACATATTTGTTATATTTCTAGTCATGCTCATTTTCCATTTCTTATTGAGTCAAATTTGCTAGTTACTTTTTTCCTACAAAAATGACCATTTTCTCTAAATCTTCAAATTTATTGGTAAACAATTGTGCATAGTAATTGCTTATGTTTTTAGCTATCTTTCAAAAGCTGAACATCATTTGAGTTCCTTATTGTTAATTTTTCTTTTGGTCTTTATCTTTGATTAGACATTTGGAAGATTTTTTCATTTTTTAAAATTAGTACTTTAAAAATAGACTTTTATAAGCATTTCTGTTCTATCTTTGCTTTATATTTTATCAGCTTCTTCAATTACCATAGTTATCTCCTTTATTATAGACTCTTCAATATATTTTTAAAGTCTTAAAGTGGAAACTTAGCTCTTATTTTTCTGTCTTTCTCTATAGTAGCATAAGAATAATTTTTGACTTTATTGAGGTATAACTGGCAGGTAAAATCGCATATATTTAAAGTGTACAACAGGATGTTTTTATATATGTATACATTATGAAATGACTACCACAATCAAACTAATTAACATATCTATCACCTCACATAGTTATCTTTTTTCTGTGTGTGATGAAAATAGTTAAGATCTACTCTTTTAATAAATTTCAATATGGTGCAATATTAGCTATAATCACCATGCTGTTCAGATTTCCAGACTTTATTAGCAACATTGAATTTAAGACCATAATTTTTACTCTAATGACTTCTTTAGTTATATGACAAGTATTGATCATTAGTATTATTCTTATTATTCAGTTATATTTTCAAAATTTCACTATGATTACTTTTTTGATGTACAAGTTACTTAGAAGTATAATTGTTCAAATTTCCAAATATATGGTTTTGTTTTATATTCAAAATTGATTTATTTACTTTTATTTAAACTTTTATTTTTCAAATAATTTTGGATTCTCATGCAGGTGTAAGAAAAATGCAAAAAGATTCCAGTTTCCCCCAATGGCAGCATTTTTGAAAACTACGGTACAATTTCACTTGCATATAAACATAGATTCATCAAGAAAAAATCAAAACATTTTTTCTCACCACAAGGATTCTATATATTGTCCTTTCATAATCACATCCACTTCTCTCCCATCCTCCTCTTTCTGTCTACTCTATCTTTAAACACTGGCAGTTGCTAATCTGCTTTCCACTCCTGTAATTTTGCCAATTAAAGAAGATTATATAAATGGAGTCATACTGCATATAAGCATTTTCAGTTTTCCTTTTCACTCAGCATAGTTCTTTGGAGACCCATTCAAAGTGTTGCATGAATCAACAGTTTATTTTTATTGCTTCATGGTATTCCATGGTATGGATGTACCACATTTTGTTTAAGCATTCTTCTGTTGAAGAACATTTGATTATGTACAGTTTTCCACTATCATGAATAAAGTTTCTATGAACATTCATGTACAGGTTTTTGTGGGAACACGTGTTTTTAGATCTCTGGGGTAAATACCCAGGATCATATGATAGTTGCCTACTAAGTTTCTTAAGCAACTGCCAAATGGTTTTCCAGAGCAGCTGTGCCATTCAACACCCCAACAGTAAGGTTAGAGTCATCTAGTTCCTCTGCTGTTTTGCCAAACTTTGATGTTTCATTGTTTTTAATTTTTGCCATTCTGATAGATATGTAGTGATATCTCAATGCAGTTTAATTTCTTGAACATCTTTTCTTTGTTAAGGGCTGAATCTTCTGTTATTTATTTATTTTTAAGTTGACAAACAAAATTGTACTGTACGCAGCATAATGTTTTGAAATAGGTATACATTAGAGAATGGCTTGACTGAACTAATTAACATATGTATTTCATCACATACTTACCAGGTTTTGTGGTGAGAACACTTAAAATTTACTCTCTCAGCAGTTTTTAAGGATAGAAGACCTTGTTTTTGTCTATAGTCACCACGTTGTGCAACAGATATTTTGAACTTATTCTTACAATCTAACTGAAATCTCGTATTCTTTAACCACTATCTCCCGAACCCTGCTCCACTTTCTCAGGCCCTGGTAGCCAGCATTCTACTCTCTGAACATCTTTTCATGTGCTTATTTATCATCTGTGTATCTTCTTTGGTGAAGTTTCTCTTAATGTCTTTTGCCCATTTTCAAATTAAATTGTTTTTTTGCCACTCTTGAATCTGTTCTTTACATATTTTAAGTCCTTTGTCAGATATGTGATTGGCAAATATATTCTCCCTATCTGTATCTTGCCTTTCTTCCTATTGACATGCTCTTTCTCAGAGCAAGAGTTTGAAAATTTGATAAAGACCAGTTTATCAATTTTTCTTTTTATGGATCACGGGTCTGTGGTCCAATCTAATAACTTTTCATCTAGCCCTAGATCCAGAAGACTTTTTCTTAATATTTTTCCTAGAAGTGTTATAGTTTTATATTTTATATTTATTTTCATGATATATTGTAATTAATTTTGTATAAAGTATGAGACTTAAGTTGAAGTTTACTTTTTGCCCATGGATGTCTTATTACATTAGCACCATATATTAAAAAGACTTTATTAAATTGCTTTTGAACAGGTGTCAAAAATTAAATGTGCATATTTTTGTGAATTCATTTCTAGGTTCTTTATTCTTTTCATTTTTATTTTTATAGACACAAGGTTGCCCTTGATATGTTGCCCAGGCCAAACTCCTGGCTTCAAGTGATCTCTTCCCTTTAGTCACCCAAAGTGCTGGGAATTACAAACATGAGCCACTGTGCCCAACCTAGGCTCTCTATTTTACCCCATATGCGAATTACTCCACAAATACTACATGTTGTTTTCTATAACTATATAATAGATTTTCAAATTGGTCAGACTGATTGTTCCCCTTAATTCTTTTTTGCAAAATTATTTAGGTATTCTAGTTTCTATGCCTTTCTATATACATTTTAGAATAATCTTATACACATTCACAAAATATATGGGAATTTTGATAAAACTTGCATAAAACCTGTAAATGATAATTTGGGGAGAATTTTCACCTTTACTATTTTGAGTCTTTCAGTCTATGGATGCAATATGTCTACCTTTGTATTTGTATCTTCTTTGAGTTCTTTCATCAACATTGTAGTTTTTAGTACACAAATCCTACATACATCTTGTAGACACATACCTAGTTATTTTATATCTAATCTGATATTAATTATCTATTTTGTTTTTTTATAGTGTTAGGACAGAGTCCTACCTTCTATTATGTAGACACAGCTATTACATCCAAAAAACAAAATACTTTTTTCCCCTATGTTTTAAATTAAGTAGCTGGTTCACATTTTCAAAGCATCTAAAAAGTATTTAAATTTTCAAAGCATCTAAAAAGTATTTATCATAGTGTTCCCTTTTCTCTTGCTATCACTTAGGAAGAAAAGCAACACAATGTTGAATTTCTCTACTACCCCTTCTATTAACTTGATTTAGCTTGACATAAAATACAGTTATTGAACTGATGCTGTTTTCTTCATTTTAAAGTACGTAAGAATTATGATTTAAGAAAATTCCTCTGTGAATCATACATTTTTTACAAAAAATTTTAATAGCTCAGTTTCAAAATATCATCCACATCTTTGAGAGAGGGAAATGAGTAACACAAAACCTTCATTGCTGGATTAGAGCCTATCAACTGAATCAAAATAGTAATTTTAATGTTTACAATTTTGAGCATTTTTTACTTGTTAACAAAATAACAAATGAAAATTGCAGAAAACAAATATCTTAAAGTATTCATTTCATGGAGATTACTATTTATCCATTAAGAACAAAAGTGCTATTAATGGTTATTCACTTTTTTCTTTTATTCTTTTGAAATGTTATAGTCACATTAGACATACAAAGAAAGTTCTATTCAATGTTAATCTTAATTTCTTTCTCAAAGTCCAAATTGTCTTCTAACTAAAGTTAGAGACATGTTAATACAGACAAAATTCTCAATAACAATATAAACAACAACCATAATTCCTGCCCATTACTGGAGCTCCATATAATACTACTACTAATAATAATAATTTATGTATAGAAAACTCTTTTTTTAGTATGTTTGGGGATAGATAAGGGACAATATTGAGTTATTTATCTTCATTTTAAATAAAAATAATGTAATGATGTAGATATGTTTAAATTTTCTTTTATAATTTCTTAAATTTCTTCTGAGTCCTTAACATTTAAAAATCAAAATTCCTTAACATTATATTAAAAATAACAGAATAAAATTTTCCAAAAACCCAATGCACAATTAAATCTTGAAAATATCTTTTATTTAGTGAAAGATTGATGTTTCTAAACCTGGAAACTTGATATTACTGTCAATGATGTTGCTAGCCAGCCTGATACACAAAATGTCTAGAGTATGTGTTAGTGTACAGTGGTAATAGAATGATTTTATGCCTTTTTTTTTTTTTACACTTTAAGGAAATAAACACAATCTATACTTTAAACCTGTTACTTATGCAATATGATTTTGAACAACTTGCAGTATCTTGCTGGGTAAAGTGCACTAACAATAAATTCACCAAAAAGTTATCAAAATGATTAAAAGAGGCAGTGTATTGGGCTCACAGTGAATACTAAAAAAGTAAGTAGTGTCTTGTATTACTACTGCTATTTCTTTGTTGATTTCTGAAATCTGGATAATTATAAAAAGACAATGATTAATAAAACTGATGGTGTACAATTTTTTTTTTGGATGTTAGCTATTCTTTATTTAGAAACAAATATTCAAAAATTCACCAGCTGTAAATATAACACAAGTATTATATTTATCAGCTAATTAATTAATTAAGACGTTATTAAAATAATTTCAGATTCATGTAAATAAAATAAGCACTAACAAAATTTCAGAGTTGCTTTCTCATTTTTATTTTGCACTTTAATTACTTCACTTACAGGCACACACATTCTTTTTTTTAATATTAGAGAATATAGTTATATAGTTTATTTAGAAAGTAAATTAGAGAGAGAGAGAGAGAAAGAGAGAGAGAGAGAGAGAGAGAGAGAGAGAGAGAGAGAGAGAGAGAGAGAAAGAAAGAGGAGATTCACCTCCCCAAGGTAGGGAAGGGGGCCAAAGCCAAGATACATGGCGACAGCCATTGTTCAAAGTGCACATGGCCACACCAGAGTTTAGCAAGACAATGGCAACACGCACATTCTTTACCCTACTTTGGTGTGTCTTTTTGGTAAAGTTTCCTATGCCTAGCAATATTTAAGCTTATAAAACTTTAATCAAATGCTGTGAGTACATATATTTATATTTTTGGTTCAAGAGTCTTGGGACTTTAAGAGGTAACTTCATTAATACATTTTACCATTTTGAAAAGTGATCAGAGTACATTTTCCTTTAAAGAGACACCAGAAGAGCCATAGACCCTGAAGAGGAAAAAGCAAGGATTAGATTTCCAGCCCACCGGCTTTTTTCTGACTTTAAAAAGATGAGATTGCCAGGATCTGAAGCACTAGTATTGAAGCGTTTTAGTTTCTGTTAATACTGACATGAAAAATAAACTAGCCTTTGATGACACAGATATGCTTCTGTATATACCTTGTTTTCCCAACATTTGCCTAATCGCAACTCTTCCCGGAAAAGAGTGGTAAGCATGGAAATTTTACATTACTTATTTCTTCTCATGTCCCCTTCTATTTGGTGTGACTTTTTCAGTTTTGGACGTTCTACAAGCTCACATTTGGCAACCAGAAGTACTTGGAAAGAATTATTTCCAGTTCTTTGCTTTTATACATCATTTTAGCACATGGAACAGAGGACTGACAACTTCATGCAACTAAGTCACTGATGTCTAAGTCTTTTTATTTTAATTTTTTATTGTTGTTGTTTGTGCTCTTCTACTCTCCCATTGACCACATATTGTGGTGGAAACTTTTATTCCTATATATAATTTGTATTGACTTTAAAATCCATGAAGACTTTCTTTTATGAATACTTCAATTTCACATAAAGTTTTCTGTCTTTCGGTGCAATTTCCTCTTTCCTGATATAAATTTAATCATCTTGAGACTAAAGATCATATGTTATTAATTTTATCCTAAAATGCCTGACACCACTGCTCAATGTTT
Organism: Carlito syrichta; assembly: GCF_000164805.1. Taxonomy (NCBI): domain Eukaryota; kingdom Metazoa; phylum Chordata; class Mammalia; order Primates; family Tarsiidae; genus Carlito; species Carlito syrichta. The sequence goes on from NW_007049590.1 coordinate 202,260, forward strand.
ATTTGGTGCTCAGTAAATTAAAATTTAATTAAAGATGGAAGACACTCAATCTTGGCATTATTCTCAATTTACCAGCTATTGCCCATGAAATTAAACATGACAAAGCAAATATTCTGTGTACAGAATGCTATAGGCAGAAGCTGGAGAGAAGAAACATTCAATAATATAGGAAAATTTAATAGCCTTGACTTGAGTGTACATTAATATTCTTCTGGAGAGATGAAAAATGAGAAAATATCATACAATATCTTCAGTTTAAGCATACAAAAAACTTATTCCCCACTTTTAGGGTAGGCAAAAATGCCTGTAACTCACCAACTGATAGACATCCAGGACAGATTCTTACTATGAAAACTTTTAGTTAAAGTTATAAATTATGAGTGTACTTCTGGTATTTCATTGATTTCTTCTAACCCAATTTGATGTAATCTCAATGTTTCTTAATTAGCTTACCAGAAATAATGATACTGTATTTTTATTTAAGCTTGGGTGAGCAAGAAAGGAGTGAGAAGGATGATCCAAATTTTAGACAAATCTAAACTTGATTCCGTGTGATACATTTGAAAGTTCTGGAAAGAAGTTTGGGAATTTGAAGGAAAAAAAAAATTTGACCACAAGAGATAAGATAAGCTAGATATGTGAAATTGAAGATAAAAACAAGGATAGGAGCCAAGGATTGTTTCATTTTCACTGAAAGCAAGGGATAAGGAGCAACCTCCTACAACATGCTTAAGCTTCAGAGGAAGAAAACAGTGGCTTAAATAGAACTGATGGACCTAAATAGAGTGAAGGGCACACTTTCCTTTTGTGGAAATCTATGACCTTATAATGAAATTTCAGTGACTTGTCTGGAAGTACATGTTTACTTCAAAATATATGTTCCTTTCCCAATTTTCTGCTTTTTCTAAAATTTCTAATTTTCTGTTCTTGGTTCAAATCACCTGGGTATCCCCCTACTGCATCCCTCCCAATAATGTTCCCTCCTTTACATTGTCCTTAATTCTTACTGTAATTCTTCCATCTGTTATCCTGAGACAAGCTAGAAAGTTTCAGATCATGGCAGACTCAGCTATCCAGAACATGCTGGTGGTTTTAGCAGCCCTAAGATAAAGAGTTAGAAATTTACACTCAGGCTCTGTATGCTCAGCAGGGTATTTGGTCCTGTGTGCTGAAGAGGGACCCTAACTTTTGAGTTTTCAGTGGTATCTGTGTAGCTTTCTGACTCTCACAGCATTTTTTACTTTTTTTAACAGAAAGAAAGGAAAGGAAAAAAGGTGCAGTCTTACTTTTGGGGGAATTAAGATCTTGTTGTGAATAACTAGACTGACTAAGGAATTGGAAAACTTCAAATCAATATGGTGAAACCCAATATGTGAGTGCGGAATATAAAAACCAAGATTAGGGTGAGATGTAGATGAAGAGGTGGTACGGTACTTAGTAGCACCGCATTATATATTGAGTGTCTACCTTGCAGTTACAATGAACAAAAATAAGCTGAGGAGCATAGACTATAATACAATGTAATAAAATAATTGCAAAGTGATGAGTTTTGCATATTTATTACCTTTGTTTTAATGCAATTTATTTAATTGCAGGTTTATATAATTTATTTGCTATTAATGCCTGTGTTTAATAACCAGCCCTCAAAATTTCTGAAAATTTGACAATTGGCTCTCACGAGCTGCTATGAGCCAGCTTCAGTATGCCCTGTGCCCTGTCTACTTTCTTGTTTTCACTGGTTCTGCAGTGATAATTGCACATCTATTCTTTAGATTTAACATGTTCAGAGTGGATTAAGTCGTTAAAACATTTAAGGTGCATAACTTAAATGCTGCATATAAGAAACACATTGAAACCGAATTATATTGGTAATATAATATTTTTTAATAAAAAGTAAAAGAAAGACTTAAATGTAGAACCTCCACTATAAAACTCCTAAAAGAAAACCTAGGAAAGACTCTTCTGGACATTGCTCTAGGCAATGAATTTATGACCAAGTCCTTAAAATCAAATGCAGAAAAAAAAAAATTGACAAATGGAACCTAATTAAACTAAATCACTTCTGCACAGCAGAAGAGACTATCAACAGAGTAAATATACCACCTATAGAATGGGAGAAAATACTTGTAGATTATGTATCTGACAAAAGACTAGTATGCAGAATCTATAAGGAACTTAAACAAATCAAGAAGAAAAAAACCCAAATAACGCTTTAAAAAGTAGGCAAAGGACATGAACAGATACTTCTCAAAAGAAGACATGCCAATGACCAATAAACATACAAAATTGCTTAATATTACTAGTCATCAGAGAAATGCAAATCAAATCCACAGTGAGGGTCCATCTCACATAAGTCAGAATGATTTCATTTATTTATTTATTAGTTGGCATCTCATTGTTGCTCAGGTTGGAGTGTAGTGTCACACTCATAGCTACTGCAACCTCGACCTGTTAGTCTCCGGCAATTCTCCCTTCCACATCAGAATTCATAGCTGGAACTATGGGCACATGACACCATGCCAGGCAATTTTTTTGACTTATTACAGAGATGAAGTTTTGCCAAATTGCCCAGGTTGGTCTCTCATTCTCTTACCTCAGCCTCCCAAAGTTCTGGGATTACAGGTTCAAACTACTATGCTTGGCTAGAATGACTTTTATTAAAAAGTTAAAAACCAGCAGATATTGGTGAGGTTGCAGAGAAAGAGCTCTCATACACTATTAGTGGGAATATAAACTAGTTCATACTCTGTGGGAAGCAGTTTGGAGAGTTCTCAAATAACTAATAATAGAATTACACCTCCACGAGCAGCCCAAATTAGTGGGTATATACCACGGGAGCAGGCACTGTTCCACCAAGAAGACATATGCACTTGTGTGTTCATTGTGGCGTTATTCACTATAACAAAGACATGGAACCAACCTAGATGCCCAACAATAGTTCACTGGAAAAAGAAAATGTTTTTGTTTTTGTTTTTTGAGTTGGAGTCTCACTCTGTTGCCCTGTCCAGGCGGGTCTTGAACCCGCGGGCTCAGGCAATCCACTCACCTCAGCCTCCCAAAGGTGCGGGATTACAGGCTGAGCCACCGAGCTAGGCTAGAAAATATTTTACATATACGCCATCGAATACTATGCAGCCATAAAGAAAGAATGATATCATGTCTTTTGAGCAACTTGAATGCTACGGGAGACCATTATCTTCAGCAAATTAACCCAGAAACAGAAGACCAAATATGACATATTCTCACTTATAAGTGAGAGCTAAACACTTGGTACAAATGGACATAAAGATGAGAACAAACAATGGAGACTCTTAAAGGTGAGAAGGAGGGAGGGGATCAAGTGTTGAAACACTACCTATTGGGTATCATGTTCACTATTTGGGTGACAGGTTTAATAGAAATCCAAACCTTATCATCACGCAATATGCACATGTGACAAGCCTGTACATATACCCCCTGAATTTAAAAAAAATTATAAATCATTGGGGAAAAAAAAGAACATACCTTTGTATAAATAAACTGTAGTAACAAGTTAGTCACAATTAGGCCCACAAACCATTACACTGATTAATATATTAGAAACAGTGGATGCAGAATTCTGTCACTTATGAACTGTTGGAGTAACTGTCAACTAAAAATGCAATTTAAAACAAAGTCCAGATTCTGGATATTAGTCTTTTGCCAGGTGATAGTTTGCAAATATCTTCTCTCACTTGGTAGGTTGCCTGTTTCTCTGTTGATTATTTCTTTTGCTGTGCAGAAGGCTTTTTAGTTTAAGTTTCACTTAATTATTTTTATTTTAGTTTCATTTGCTTTGGGGGATTTAGCCATAAATTTTTTGCTTAGGCCAATCTCCATAAGAGTTTTTCCTAGGTTTTCTTCTAGGATTTTCAGGTCTGACATTTAAATCTTTAATCCATCTTAATTTATGTATATGGGGAGAGGTAGGGATCAGGTTTTATTTTTCTGCATGTAGTTATCCTGCGTGTTCATCGCAGCACATTTCACAATTGCAAAGATATAGAGTCAACCTAAATGCCTATCAACTGATCAGTGGATAATGAAAATGTAGTATATATACTCCATGGAATACTACACAGCCATAAAAAAAGAATGAAATCATGTCCTTTGCAGAAATATGGATGGAACTGGAGATCATCATCCCAAGTAAACGGACTCAGACACAGAAAATCAAACACCACATGTTCTCTCTCATATATGGGAGTTGACGGTCTCAAGATGAAAATAATAGACACTGGAGACACTAATAAAAGGGGAGCAGAGTGAGGACTAGGGTTCAGAAACTACCTACGGGGCATAACGTTTACTATCCAGAGAATGGGCCACCTGAGACCCAATTCCCCCACTACACAGTATGTCCATGTAATGAATATGCATGTGTACTCCCTGAATCTAAAAAAACAAACAAAAAAACCCATTAAGTCTAGCTAGCATTTATTTTTATTTTATTTTTTTAATTTTAAAATATATCCATTATCTCAAGCACTCTGCTGGACACTGATTTAGAAGACTTGTATCAGTGTAGTAGGAGTAATAAGAAACATTTAACAAGCAATTGCAGTATTAAAAATCTTTGATGGAGGAATGCAGGTGCTATAGGGGCACACAGGCCTTCGTGTGGAAAAGTTCTGTTAATTCCTTTTTCTAGAATCTTAATATTTCTTAAAAATCACCTCCATCACCATCACCACAAACTCAAACTTGATAATAATACCGGAAGGAAACCTATGGTCAGCCTAAGACCAGCATTTCAGAGAGCCAAACAGTAGGGAAAATAAATGAGAGGACTTCACATGAACAGAGCTCTAGTTGAAACTAGGCATTAAATGCCCTCCAACAACAGATCTGAGCAAGCAATCCCCTGCTTGCCAGCAGATAGTGATCAGGAGTCAATGGTGATCATATCACCGTTTGTGAGCAGTCTCTTAGTACAGCTCTTTTTGTTTGAGGATGAGTAGTGAGTGAGGAAAATACCGACAAACACAGGCTATTTCAAGGAGTACTAAACAAGGATGTACAAGATGGCAATGCAGCTCTTGTTTCACGGGAAGATGTCTTTTAGTACATTTTATTCAAGAAATCTACCAAAGTGATTGATTTTCAGAGTTCTTAAATGTCTGAAATTTACTATTTTTTTTGATAAAATCCAATTTGACTGAGTGACCAAAATCATGTGCATATTCAAAACTTCATGAATCCACTAAAGCTTTCTCTATTGATGTCTGGAATCTTGAAAAGTTGTCTAGAAAGAACTTGAGTTTTTTTTTGATAAATTCTAACTTTTTTTTTTTGCATATTCAATTCCTACATAGATGCTTGGAAGTATAATTTTAATCTTATGAGATTGGCAGTTTTTCTAGGATATGTCTAATTGGGGGTCTTTTTTCAGTGCCCTGCCCCTACCATTTGAATACAATAAAATATCTTTATCTATACATTTAGACAATTTTTAAAAATCAGGAATGCTTTCTCATCATACCTTTGATTTTGTTTCTGGTTCAGTTGTTCTTTGGGAACTACAGATTCTGTTTTCCTACAGGAACTATAGCTATACAATAGATTAATTTATTTTATTGCTAATTCTATGTAATTACCCCAAGTATCACACTCATTTGAAGTGTTTTCCAATTTTACTCTTCTTTGTCACGTATTTGCATTTTAAGCTGTCTTACAAACTTAGCACAAATTCAAACTATTTCAGACTTGTTGAATGAATATGATGTAGTTGTTTAAAATTTAAAATGGTCTGTAAATCTCTAAAGAAATATAAACATTTAAAACAATTCTTAGTGAACATATCTGAATACTAATGATTGATTATTTGTACTAACCCAATTCTTATTGCAGACTCCCTTCCTTTTTGGGAGGCATACAAATTACTAAACCAAAAAGCTTTCCAAATTAGAAGCACAAAATGCCATTCAGATAAGTCAAATTTGCAAAATGTTCTGCAAAGTAGGCTGAACTTTCTCACACTCAGTAAAATCTGTCGTTTAAAGATCTGGGAAAATAGCTTGTACTTTTAAAACTCATTAGAATTGCAATTTATTTTGATTTTGATTCAACATGAACACTCTGATATTTCAGCTTATTCCTAACTCTTTTAATAGAAAGCATGAACATTTAGCAGTTGTTATAATTATGCATAAAAGGATCACTTATTGATCTAATATTGTGATTTGGTGGAAAAAATATTTTGATCATAATCTTATACTTTAAAAGTTGATTAACTAAAAACATTAAACTTGTTTAAATTTTATTAGGTATATTTCAATTTTTATTCTTTAAAAACCAAAGCATATCTGTTTCTTTACCCATTTTCACTTCCTCTCCTCCTGTCTCAGAGCACTGGACGTAAGTCCTTGAGAGCAGGGCTAACTTTCACCTCTCTTCTTTGGTAACTAAGATCATAGTCTTTGTTATCAGGCAAACTTGGACCCAGATTCTGCCTCCACAATTTTATATGTATATATGTATATATATATATATAAACTTGGAAAATTATTTCATTTCCCTTAGTCATAATTACCTCATCAGTAAATGGGTTGCTTTAAGGACTTATTGAGTTGCTCCTGTAAAGTGGAAATACTGTACTAAACATCTATTTTAGGCTAGAGCTCATGTTTTTGTACGCTGTGGTTAGCAATATATTTGGCATATAGTAGACATTTGATAAGGTGTGAAAGTTTAGTTTTAACTTCAACAATGTTTTTATTTGTGAATAAATTAAAAAAGAAGTTTCTTTTTCCCTCTTTCTAATTTAATAATTTGCATTTAGTTGACTTTATTTGATTTCTGATTTCACGGGCCTTTCTAGTTTAAAATAAGCTTGCTTTTTGTTTGTTAAGGCACACATGCCATGTATTGTAACAAACGGTAATAGTTCTACAGATGAAAACAGAAGAAAAAAGATCCTATGAATAAAATGTTTTTATATCTAATAACTAGGCCTTGGGATATAGCATTGCCAGAATTTTCAATGTAGAAAAATATTTATTTTAGCTCAAGCATCTTTAAGTCTACAAAGTGGGCTTTAGCTGAATATTAATGTGAAATCTAACTCTGACTGAAATCGTGCAGGTGTCTGGCATGTATGCTAAGCCATTTCTGGAGGACTTTGTGAATAACAAGCCGTCCATTTAGTCCTTTGACAAGAGTAACTCTCTCCTTACACTTTCTGCAGGGCAAGCTTTAGACCCTCCACACATGGTCACACTGGAATCCAATTTTGTTTAAACAACTTCTTGTTCTAAAGCAGGATGAGGTAAATTAAACTGTTTTCCCGATAATCTATGGTGATTTTGTTTGGTGAAATGTTTACAAGTACAAGTTCTCTGAGAGAAAGACCATCTGAATAGAAGCTCAGTACTTAAAAGCAGATTTTCAAGGTAACTAGATTAATCCAATGTTGCTTTGAAGAATTCCATAGACTAATATTTTATTCTGCAAACATGTATCAAGCAAATTTATGTTCTACTCTTCACAACTCTGAGAGACACACACACACACAGACACACATTCATGTGTGAAAGATGCATGTGAGTATATATATATATATATATATATATAATTAAGGCATATACATGTCTGCATGTGTATACAATTTTATTCATATATATATAATTAACTGTATTCACAGTATAATGTACATGTGATAGAAGTTTGTCATCTTAAATAGTGCTCAAAAATACCATTTGTGTTCAAATTTTTGTCTACATGTTCTTTCTTTTAACTGCACCACATGGCAGATGAAGAAATTATACTAGAAGTAGGAGATCTGTTAACTTTATTTATTTTTATTTATTATTATTGCTATTTTTTGAAGTGGGGTCTCACTTTGTTGTCCAGGGACAATCATGGCTCATTCCTCCTGGGCTCAGGCTATCTGCCATTTCTGCATCCTAGTAGCTGGGAATACATGCACATGCTGCCATACCTGCTAATTTTTTGATGTTTTGCAGAGATGAGGTATCACTATGTTGCCCAGACTGGTCTTGAACTCCTGGGTTCAAGTGATCCCCCCACCTCAACCTCCCAAAGTGCTGAGATTACAGGCATGAATTACTATGCCCGGCCTAAACTCTAGCCATTTGTTTTTCACTTGAGCTTGTGATGCCACAATTATTTTTTAAAGCCTCTTTTCCGTTTAGTGAAGGCTATTTTAGGTAAGAAAAAGCAATGGTTTCAATAGCTGTCTACTTGTATCTCAAAAAGTTCTCTATTTCAATATGAACCAATGAGAGTAACCCCGTCCTCCACTCCTTGCTCAGCATGCAGCTCCTATAGTCACTGACGTGTGACCATTAGACATATGAACTGAGTGAAGGCGAGGGTGTCAATCCACATTATAACTATCAACAAATCCAGTTATTTTATTTAAAAAAACCAAATTCTCAGATATCTTTCTTGAATTCCAATATGTAGTATCACACATTTCAGGGTGTATCTTTCCGATTTTGAGACTCTTATTTTGCAAAACATTGCTAAGTCACTAGGAAATTTCAAAACTGCAAGCATGCCTATAAGAATCACAAGACCCAAAGGAGATGGACTTAAATGAGGAGTTATGGAATCTTCTGCATATCTCCAAGGAAATGTTCAGGTGCTTTACTGTCAGTAATGTATATTTTATTTTATTATTATTATTATTATTATTTTGAGTTAGAGTCTCACTGTTGCCCAGAGTGGAGTGCAGTGGCCACTCCTGGCCACCGCAGCCTTGACCTGCTGGGCTCTGGCGATTCTTCTGCCTCAGCCTTCCAAGTAGCTGGAACTACAGGTGCACACTACCACGCTCAGCTAATTCTTTTGATTTATTGTAGAGATGAGGTCTCGCCTGCCCAGGCGGGTCTCGAACCCGCGGGCTTAGGCAATCCACTCACCTCAGCCTCCCAAAGGCACGGGATTACAGGCTAAGCCACAGAGCCCGGCCTTTCGTAATGTATATTTTAAACCACAGTTACTTTATTTCAAATATAAAATGATGTTGTAATGTTTAATATATTTTTCAAACTGTATTTCTTTCTGTCTCTTTACCCTCCCCTCTCTGATTTTGATTTTACTGCCTCTGAGAATTGTGCTGCTATACTTCTTTGAGAAATCGTTCTCTAATGCAGTGGTTCTCAACTGGGGTTCATTTTGACTCCAAGAGGACATTTAGCAGTGTCTGGAGACATTTTTGATCGTCACTATTGGGGGGTGGATTGGTAGTAGGTAGAGGTCTAGGATACTGTTAAACATCTTACAGGGCACAGGAAAGTCCCTCACAACAAATAATTATCTAGGCCAAACTGTCGGAAGTATCCAGGTTGAAAAATCCTACTGTAATGGAATATGCACTGGTTTTGTGATTCATAGAAAGGCAGAGACAGAGCAAGGTATCTATGAGAAAGGACAAAACATCTTCCCTAGAGATGCAGTACTAATGTAATGACTTAGACCGGTATTTCAGACTGTGAATACAAATCACTCAGGAATTTTTTTGGATTTCAGATTTCAATTTAGAATGTCTGAGATGCACCCTATTATTCTTCATTTCTTTTTTTGAGTTAGAGTCTCATTCTGTCGCCTAGGCTGGAGTGCAGTGGCAGGCTCACAGTCACTGCAGCCTTGACCTGCTGGACTCAGGTGAACCTTCCTCATCAGTTTTCCAAGTAGCTGGAACTACAGGAGTGTGCCACCACACCCAGCTAATTAAAAAAAAAATTAGTGTAGAAATGAGATTTCACCAAGTTGCCCAGACTGGTCCCAAACCTCTGGGCTCAGGCAATTCTCTTGCCTCAGCCTCTCAAAGTGCTAGGATTAGAGGCTTGAGTCACTGCGCCCGGCCTGACATTCTTCATTTCTAACAAGCTTCCAAGTGTTGCTGATGACACTGATCTGGGGGTCCACATTTTGAGTAACCATGAGCTAGATCATTCTACTTATGGCTTCTTTGAAAGCAGCTTGAAAAAAGAACTATTAGAGAGGACAAATTCTATTATGTTTCAATATAGATATAAAATATATGTAAGAACTATCATAAGAATTTTCTTTTCAATTTATTTACTATTAAAGTTAAGTGCAAGTATCAAAAAGGAAAATTGTTCTATAGGACTTTCTATAAAAAAATAACAGTCTTTTGACTTCTCTCCATTCTCAGTTTCCTTCATCATTACCTGGTTGGTGCATTTCTTACCTTTCTCTATACATCTTGTTATCTTCTAATTCCATGTCTTCCTCTTCCTTGGCTAATTTCCTTTTATGATGTAATGTATCATCTGGTAACTTCTGAACAAAAGGTACATGAGAGAATAATATTTTGAGCATTTCCATTCCCCAGATGCCATTGTTTTCTCCTTGCAATTGATGGATAGTTTGGCAGGTTATAGTTTTTTGAGTTGAAAGACATTGAACTGCAGATCATGAAAGTGCTGATCCATTGTCTTTTAGATCCTCATATTCCTCTCGAGAAGTTCAAATCTGTGCCCCCATTACCCAAGTCCTTCTGGGCTTTGGTGACCAACTGACCTGCTTCTAAGCTGTCTCGATTGGTGGCATTTGACATTCTCTGATAGGTTAAGCAGGTCACAAGTATTCTAATGGTTTCCCAGGTTCCAAATGTTACTATGTCCTCTCCTATTGTCTTTGTGCTCATGCCTCTCCTTGGAGGCATAAATCTTCAAGGCCATGATGCATTCAAGAAATAGTACAGAAACCATGAAGAAGAAAGAAAGTTGAAGTTTTCAGGATAGAAAGGATTTGTCATGAACCTAGAATGTGACTTTGGTGCTATAAGTCTGTTAAGTTCCTTATCAGGAGGAAAATCAACATTCTTTGAAACCCATATGTTGGGTTCTTCATATGCGCGATGTAATTTAGTCTCTTCAATAATTTTAATGCAAGATATGGGTGCTCAAAGAGAATTATTAATTTATTTTAAGAAAGAAAGTGCCAGACATGGGATGCAGAACACTTGCTTTAACATCTATATAAAAAAATTCTCAATATAAATAAAAATACAATGTTTCAAACACAAAGGTAAAGTCAATTCTGCTCTCTCTAGTAATGACTCAAATGTGTTCTGACCAATACAACATGAATTTTTGTACCTTTATTCATTGTTCTGACTGATTGAAAGCTTTTTGACACAAGATATATATTTTTTTAGGTCCTCAGAGTTGTAGATTAGATACATGTCTATTCTGTAGACTTCTTGAACCATCATAGAATATTTTTAGAAAAATTCTTAAAAACGTTTACTTTTCCTTTGCTATAGTAATAATTTTCCATGGCATCTCTAGTGTAAGGTTAGGAAATGTGCCTATTGGATAGTATGTTGTTACTTTTCCTTTCTGTCTCCAAATGCTAGATTTGAATCTAAATTCCCGTTTGCAGCCGTAGATTGTGTAAGTGATATTTCTTGGAGAAAAATTACATAAAATAGGAAGACAAAAAATCACAAAATTTAAGAACATCAGAAGAGCAAAACAGCAAAAATTCCACATCCTTAATTCAGAGTAAAGATGACATTGAGGAAAAAAGAAACAACAATTTTGCACTATGAGTGGAAAAATTTGGGAAAGTGCATTTATTGTGTATAGTACTCACCAATAAGTATATTGTATATCGTATATTAGATGGGCAAATATACCGGGGAGACTTTGGCAATAAGTATATTGTATATCGTATATTAGATGGGCAAATATACCGGGGAGACTTTGGCACCAAGAAGAAACTACAGAATCACCAACATTATCTGCTTTGTGATTTGTACTAGGGTCAGGCATCACCAGGGACTGATCAGTTTAGAGTCCTTGAGAAGAAAAGAAACCTATAAACTGTGAAATGGACTAACCATAAACTGTCATCAGACACTCATGGTCATCTGGTAAATACCTGTGACTGACTAAAATCTGTTTCATTGCTGGGAAAGATACTTTAAGGTTTATGCCAAAATCGTGATTCTTTTTTTTTCAGGTTTCAAGTTCTGTACCACAATTTTTTAGCAATTCTACAAGCAGTAAAATTGATAAGCAAAGATTTGAGCTAAAAATATAACCACTATAAATATTTAATATGTATTAATATTGTGTTGTTTTATTTTCTTCCTGAGTGATATTTTAAGCAAAGAAACTCTGAAAAATTTGATTTCCCCAAGTTATTGAATGATATGGTATTTCTTTTCTTTCTTTCTTTCTTTTTTTTTTCTGAGTCAGAGTCTCACTCTGTCTCCCAGGCTGGAGCGCCGTCACATACTCATGGCCACTGCAGTCTTAAATTGCTGGGCTCAGGCGATTCTTCCACCACAGCCTTCCAAATAGCTCAAACTACAGGCATGTTCCACCTTGTGCGTCTCAGTTTTTGATTTATTGTAGAGATGAGGTTTTTCCAAATTGCCCAGGCTGGTCTCAAACCCCTGGGCTTAGGCAAGCCTCTTGCCTCCGCCTCCAAAAGTGCTAGGATTACAGGCGTGAAGCACCACCTCTGACTAGTTATTTCTAATGTATTGATTATTTGGTGAAGTACATTCTTATATTTCTTCTTTAGTTTTAGCGCTTTTCAGTATGAAACTAGTATGAAAAATAATTTCTATTGGATAGAATGATATAAAGATAGATCTAGAAAAATTACTAGAAAACACTTGTATGAATTTTTTTAAAGCCACTCAAAAACATGACTTATCCATGTATGCAAGGAGAAAATTGGGGAAAAAATGATTTGTTCAAACTGTACATGAGATATTATTGCTTTCTTGAATGCTGTCCTCCAAAATGGTGACTGAATCAGAAAATATGGGGATTACAAACTACACATTAAACAAGGAACTTCTTAAAGGTACAAAAATGAAATTATAATCTTAATTTTAAGAAAAAATTATTTTCTAGGCACTGATTGTAGATGCAGATGCAACTGGTTGTTGAATAGTTTTCCTTAGGATAATGATTAACTTTAGCGAAAATTCAAGTGACCTCTGTCCGCTTACCTCAAATTTCAGAGTGCCAGCAGAAATGCCAATGAACACCTTGGAGGAATTTAGAGCCTACCTCAGCTTCAATATACTCTGCAGTTGAGGTTGAAAGCTAAGATGTTACTCTTTGAAAAAGGGAATGAGACCAGAAATATAACTAAATAAGTAGATGGGCAAATATACTGGGGAGACTTTGGCACCAAGAAGAAACTACAAAATCACCAAAAATAGCAACATTATCTGCTTTGTGATTTGTACTAGGGTCAGGCATCACCAGGGACTGTTCAGTTTAGAATCCTTGAGAAGTAAATGCACATCTCTTCTGCTGCTTAAATGATTGAGAGAGCCCCTGGCTCTAAAAGCATGTGATCCATTTGTGCAGAACCAGGAATTTTGAGGTCAACTTGTACTATGAGATAGAGCAGGAATGAAATTGATTTCATTTTCCTCAGTATGAACATGAGTTCTTCTAATGATGTCATTATGGGGTTGATTGCAAATGCTCACCAAGCTACCAGGGATAACAGCTAAATCATTCAATTTTGGTGAGTCTATTCTGTAATTGCTTAGTTACAGATTTATGAAATGCAACAAGGACTCACATACATGGTAGGTATGTGGAGATTCCTGATGTCTATTCCAGATGGCCTTCAGCCAGTCGTCTTTTAGCTCAGCCATCATGCTTATCTCCCTCCCTCCCCCTACCCTTCTCTGGCTCTCTGTCTCTGGTGCATGCACAATAGCATTTTTGGGGGAGGTTCTCATTCCTATGAATTGTTTTTTAGTTCAAAATTAAGTCGGGTAACAACTTTTAGTCATCAATTATGAATGGAGTCACAGTGATATGCTGTTCCTTGAAATTCGTGCTCAGGATCTTGATCTCATTAGAATCTTTAGCATTGGCAGTGTAATTTTGAGCCATGTTGAGGGGCAATGGGATTTCATCTGTTTTTTTAAAATTACTAGAATTTATGATTGTATTTTTTTCTCCAAATGAATTACATAACATGAGATCTTTTGGATTAACCTTTTAGTGCTCTTGACTAAGATAAGAGTATACGATTCCAACATGGATGGCCAGGACCAAATGGCTAGTACCAGTGTTAATTTTGAAATTAATTTGGGTTTCAGCACCCTAATATTCCCGTGGGGGTTGTTGGGATGATGGTCTTTATCAGATTTCCAGGTCTCTTTAGTGGCCATTATTTTTGAGCCAGGTGTTCTCTCCCTCTTCGAAAAAGACCATGCCTACTTCCCAGTGGCTCTTTATCCTACACAGTGAACAAGGGCCTGGAGGTTTAGGCCTGTTTGGGGTAACCATGCTTTAAGTGTCCCTACAGATTGTACCCACAGCAACAGACTCCATCCCCTCAGCAGGTTTATTCTTACCAGGTCTCTGTTGGACAGTTGAAGTTTTGTTACTAATGGTGACTGCCAGTTGGGATGCCTCTTTTGACCTTTTGGTCCCGCAGTCCTTCATGTTGGCACCCTTTGCTCCTTTAATGTCTTGCTAAAAAAAAAAACCTCAAAAGTTCTTTAATGGGCTATGCATATGAAATTTTTGACCATTTGTCTGTAGATTAAAATGACAATAGGCTGTTTTACAGCTAGTTAACAGGATTAGTTAATTGACATGTGATCCCTTTGCTTTTGTCCAGGAAGAGGACAGATAGAGAAGCCCTAAAGGATAGACCCTTACAGAGCAATCTCTGACAGATTTGAAAGAAAAAATAGCCATCCATGTCCTTAGCAGGCTTTCTGGAAGAGTGTCAATGAAATTAATGTGAGAATATAAGAATCGAATGAGAAAGGGCATCCCTTTAGCTCCTTATCCCACTGGAGGTAGGCCTTCTGGCTAGCAGTAAGGCTGCTTCTGTGCATGTTCAGAGACTTCTCATAGAGGGCTGGAGCCCCAGCAAAAAAACTACTGAACTGAGGCAGAGTCCCCTCAGGTCACTATAAGGGTTCCATTTAAGGTCCTTGCATGGTACTGTTGATTTTCCAATTGGATAAATCTCTTCCCCGTTTCTGGCACTATAGGAGATACAAAGCTCTTCTCTAAATTTTTCTGTCTCCTTCAGGGCTACCTTTTTCTCAGTGATTGCCAGGGTTTGACTTAAGAGTAATATAACCTCCTTTCAGGAGACATCAAATACTTGGGTTAATTTCTGGAAAGCATCTGTATACTTGTCAGGGTCATCTGAGAAACTGCCAAGATCTCCCTTAATCTGTTTCAAATCTAGTAGGGAAAATGGAGCCTGTACTTTACTAGGGCCATATTCACCAAGCATTTCTTGTAGGGGCGTGAGTACAGCGGGAGCTTGTCTGGGATTAGAGTTATTAGGGGGTGGCAAGCTTGAATATGGGGATGACCTGGATAAGGGGGACAGGATGGACCAGGAGGAGTGGCCTCAGGGGCTGATGCTTTCTCCCCAGTGTTGCCTTTGAGGCTGGCATCCCTGGTCTCTTCGGCCATCCTTTGAAATGACCTCTTGGAGGGATGAATCAATCTTATAGTGTTGACAAATGTCCAGTTCTTCCCACAAGGCAAAGAAGGCTTGTATATAGGAGACCTCGGGCTATTTTCCCTGGTGTCTACAAAAATTGTCTAACTGCAGGATGGTATTATAATTGATACTTCCCTCTGGAGGTCAGATCTCTCAGTCCTGCAGCTTATAACTCTGCCATGCTTGAGTGCAAAATAATCTAAGATTTTTTCTTCAGAGTCTGAGGATCAAAGGTGTCCCAGTGTCTCCGGATGTACTTGAGAGGAGTACATGTGGAAGATGACTGATTACTCATCTGAAGAGAAAGAGGCAAAAGAAAAGCATCCCTTAGCTTTTCTTCCTCCAACCAATGTGCATGAATAAAGATAGAAGAAAGAAGGGCATCCCCTTACTTTCCTGTCCTTATATGCTCATGGTGTTCCCATGGATGTGAGCATGACCTCCATCTATGTGCAGTGAAAGGGAACTGGTTGCAGGAGTAACCAAGCTTACATATTCAGTGGCCCACCCTTCACTGTTGATTGTGATTCTGAAGTCCTCAAACCTAGCATTTCCTCCTAATCCAGATTGAGTCTTGAAAATGACATTGGAGCAATTATATTTGGGCAAGGAAATGTGGGGTGGGGGCATTCTTGGGACCTTCTGTGAACCTCTGGTCAGTAGAGCCATGGATTGAACCAAGTTGCAACATCCATATTAATGGGAGAAATTACTTCCAAAACAAAGTCCTGTTTACCTGGTAAGGAACCATTCAAGTTGGAGACATAAAAGTGCCTGAGGAAGGTATATGGGTTCATTGAGACAGTCCCCAGTGACCGCCGAAAAACTCAAGCCAGCAGCCGGTGGGGCATCTCTCTTACTGCTTCTCTATCACAAGCAGAATTTTTCAACGTATAAATGGGGCAAGAAAGTGAGCTTGCATAATCCAGTTTTAATAGGGCCAACAGATGAGATGTCTGAGTTCCTGGGCATAGAGCCAACAAGGGGCTTTAAAGGGAAAAGTTTGCTTACCCTCAGCTTTTACTTACTCAGAGGATCCCCCAAATATGCCAACAAGGCTTTACATGCTAGGCTGAAACTATGGAGCCAGATTCTTCTTAAACAAAGGAAAGAGAAGGAACCCAGGGTAGTAGGGACCTGACCTCACAAGATGCCTCCCAAAAGGAAAAGTTACATTCCTCATGTAGCAAGGCTTCTCATGTTTGCCAGGCTATGCCTATTCCTGATGTGTAAAAAAACAAAAAAACTAAAAACCTCCGAAATCTAGAGGAGGGAAGGTATTTTGGGAACAATACCCTCCTTCCCTATGCCATTGGGTTCTTTCATTAAGATAAAGAAAGTTCTCTAAATCTTTATATGTCCCTGATTCTAGGAAGAGATAGAAACAGCTTTGTCCTGATGACCAAGCTAGCTACCATACTGCTCAGCAACAACATCTCGCTAGGTTGCAAAAACACCCACAACATTGAACACAAAGAAGATAGCAGTCATGGCAAGAAGGAACATGTGATAGGAAAGCTGAGGACAAGAAGCCTTGGAATTGAAAGTAAAGAGATAGATCTGTTTTCATTCATTCTTTCAATATATCCTGGACGAACCCCCAAGAAATGTTCTGCTTTTTTTTTGTCTGACATGTTGGTGAACTGAACCGACAAGTAATGGTGCAGTCTCCAGAGCTGCACTGCTAGCCTGAGATTTATGTAGTGGCCAAAGACACAATGGTGTCTAGACAGGGGAACGCAGTGGTGCCTGACAACTTGGGGAGGTCAATGACCATCGAGCCGCAAGGAGTGTTACCACTCTCTCAAATTGGCAGACTGGCAAACTGAGACTCCAAGGAGTGTTATAACTCTCTCAGCTCTGAGGGTCCAGCTCTTTTAGTTCAGCAAGTTCTAGGTTCTAGTCTCATTTTGAAGAAGAATAAGGAGAACGGACATCAGAGAGTGAGTAAGTCAGATTTTATGAGGAGATAGGAAAGCTCTCCACAGTGAGAGGGCATCCAAAAGTGAGTTGCTGACAGAACAAAGAAATGCATCTGCTTGACTGGTGGGAAGGCTTCAAAAATGCACGAATGTACCAATCATAAAGAGGCGCTGTAGGGTAAAGGACCAATCAGGAGAAGACGAAAAGAGCCAATCGAGAATCAAGTGAAAGGGGAAGTCTGCAGACCAGGGAATAGATGTTCTCACTCTGGTCTGTGGAATCCATCTGGAACTTATAGCAGGCAAAACAGAAATTTTTACCAGAGACTTGCCCTACCTGTCTGCCTAACCAGTTTCTTCCTTCCTCCTCTCTCAATTTTTTTAACTGATTTTTTTTCCCTAGTGACAAGTTACTTTTTCCTGCTTCTTAGTATATTTAGCAATTTTTGATTCTGCAATGTATATTGTAACTATTACGTGTTTGAGTGTCTACATATATTTATCTTCCTTTAAAGAATGTTGTACTTTGATCTTTCAGAAAGATAAGTTACTTACAGATGAGTTTTATCTTTCTGAGTCTTGATTTTAAGTTTTTATAGAAGAGATCTATAATAGTCTTGTCTTAGAGATTATTAAACTCTATGACTATATGCAATGCACAATGCTCTTGGAGTTTTTTTTTTTTTAAGTTAAACTTTTTTTTTTTTTAGTAGGTTTTTTTTTTTCCTTAATCAGTATTTTTTATTATGGTTTTGTGGGGTACAGTTAAGGGTTAGGTGTACAATGACGTTTCATTCAGGCACCCTGTAGATAAGAAGTGTTTTCCCATCCCCCGACAGATATTTGCTACTGTTAATCCCATCCCCCTCCCCCCAATAGTTTCCCAGTACCATCAGTCATTTTCTTATAGTATTGCATTGGATGTTCAAGGTCCATTATATGAGTGAGAACATGTGATATTCGGATTTTTGTTTTTGTGAGAGGTCACTCAGTATTATAGACTCTAGTTCCATCCAGGTTGCAGCGAAATTCATGATTTTGTTCTTTTTTATGGCTGCGTAGTATTCCATCGTGTATATGTACCACATTTTTTTAATCCAGTCCTCTTTTGATGGGCAGCATGGTTGTTTCCAGGTTCTTGCTATTGTGAACAGTGCTGCGATAAACATACATGTGCAGGTATCTTTTTTATAGAGTGATTTGTGTTCTTCAGGGTATATTCCCAGTAGGGGGATTGCAGGGTCATATGGAAGGTCAATTTTTCAGCTTTTAGGAATCGCCACACTGCTTTCCACAGAGGTTGCACTAGTTTACACTCCCACCAACAGTGTAGAAGTGTTCCCTTTTCACCACACCCTCTCCAGCAGCTGTTATTTTTTGAGTTGTTGATAATTGCCATTCTGACTGGAGTTAGGTGGTATCTCAGTGTGGTTTTGATTTGCATCTCCCTGATGATTAGTGAGGTTGAGCATTTCTTCATGTGTTTGTTGGCTGCTCGAATGTCTTCTTTTGTGAAGTGTCTGTTCATGTCTTTTGCCCATTTTATAATGGGGTTGTTTGTTTTCTTCTTTTCAGTACGTTTCAGTTCCTTGTAGATCCAGGATGTTAAGCCTTTGTCAGAGCTCTTGGAATTTTTATTAAGTGCCCTGGATGATCAGTGAACCCTCTCACTCTGTTTTTTTTTTTTTTTTTTTTGAGTTGGAGTCTCACTCTGTCGCCCAGACTGGAGTGCAGTGGCCGCTCCCGGCCACCGCAGCCTCGACCTGTTGGGCTCCGGCGATCCTTCTGCCCAGCCTTCCAAGTAGCCAGAATTACAGGCATGCGCTACCACGCCCGGCTGATTTTTTGATTTATTGTAGAGATGAGGTCTCGCTGCCCAGGCAGTTCTCGAACCTGCGGGCTCAGGCAATCCACTCACCTCAGCCTCCCAAAGGCGTGGGATTACAGGTTGAGCCACTGAGCCCGGCTCTCTCACTCTGTTTTAAATGGAGTCCAAATGTCTCCTTTCCCTGTTCTACCTCTAGAAATTTGTTTAGCATATAGATCCTAAGTCATCATTTTCTTGGTCTTATGACGTTTATGCTGTATGTACCTGGCTCAGTATTGAATGCAGACTCAGAGAGACACCATTTTAATTTCTGAATCATGTTTGTTGTGTATTCTCTTGTACTATCATCTGACGTATTTTTTATTTTAAACATTGCAGTACTAAGTTAAGAAATTTTCATTAATTTTTTTCTAATAGTTTTTATAACTCTCCTTAAATTGTCTCTTTATAAATCGAGTATTTCTAGGTCATTTGAGGGAACACAGTTACCCTGACAGCATGCTTAAGCTATATTTGTTTGTTATTGTGTGTTGTAAGAGTTTTGATTAGAGAAGGCTAATTAGTCATATCCCTTCTTTTCAGATTCCAACTAATCGAGACATAGATGTGAAATCAGATTATAGTGAAAATTCAGCTTCAACAGTGGCAAAACTTGATTGACAAGTGGCTGGGACAAGTAAAAAGTAACTGAAGAGTGTCTGGTTCCTCTAAGAGCTAACCAAATACAAAGGGGAGGCTGAGGAGGAGGAGATAGCAAGTTCCTTGTTAAAACCAAGGGGCTCTGTCATGTATGTATCAATAGTGTCCATTTCTCCAATTTTAGGTTATACTTTTGAGGAAAACAATGAATTAATGGTGGAGATAGGAATGAAAGCTTCTTCCCAAGAACTTTACAAAGACAGTGAAAAACTGAGGAGAAACTGAAGAGAGTGGAAGGAAATATTTTCTCTTACAGTGCCCATCCTGTTAAAAAGAAGTCTGCTGAATTTAGGCTCTGCTTGTCAACTGTCAGCCACAATCTATTGTGAAATAGAGAAAAAGAAAAATGACTAGCCATAAAAAGTGAAGTAAAATTGTGTCGAAATTCTCATTAGTAATTTTTGTTTTAATATTTAAATATTTGAAGTTTTCAAGTGTCTTGGATTTCTGAAAAGTTAAATCATCAGAATAATTGTCCAATTATTTGTTATAGTCCTCTATATTGTAAACATAAATATAATAAATTTTGTTTCTAACTTGATTATAATTTATAATTATATTAATTTTACAGTGATTTTTGTTTTATTAGATTTATATTTAATTATATATTCGTATTTAGTTATATATTTAATGATGTATCATTTTATTGTATTATATTTTATTATTATTTACTAATGGAAGAAGAAATAAATATGAATCTGAAACCTGTCTAATAGTATAATTCAGATATTTACATTGCATACAGATATTTATGTGAAGTTACATTTCAATATTGGGTTCATTAAAAAAAATGAATAGGCATGATTTATAGATTAATGGTCACACCTCACAAGAGATAACATGAACTATTTGGAGGTGAGAAGACTATACACCAAATCTTAAAAAGTAGCATTGAAATTCATTTTTTAAATTATATAAAAAGTAGATAGACATAATTATAGTTAATATATAAATCACTCAACCAGAGCTTTTTTATTTAATATGCCAATTTCTTAGCCTTGAGTTTAAGTGATTCTAAATTGACACACTGCTCAGATTCCTGCCTTAGAAAATAAACTTATCTAAAAATCTCTTTTACAAAAATTTCCACTAAGGCAATTAATTAGAGGCTTTCAGTCTCCAGTATGTGCCAATATTTATTAGTTTACATTGAAACCATGAATCATATTATTTGGCTAATGGAAAAAGACTCCAGTATGGATGCTAGCTTCTACAGTCAGTAACTGTAATTCTAATTATACTAAAAGTACCATTGTAATTACAATTTTCTATTTCTACAATGTAGACATTATCTTCAAAATTAACACTCTCCAGATTCTATCCAGATTAAATCATTTTCCAACCTCCATGGACCTTTCTTGATTGTGTCAACTATCAGTATATAAATAATTTAATGCTGTTTTGATATTTTTTACTTTTATTAAAGCAGGAAAATCACATCTACGTATATTTGGTTTTCCAGTTAGATGATTTCTGAGAGCAGAAGCTACACTTCCTTTCTGTTTTGATTCACTAACAACAATCTAGTTGATGTACAGAAATTGTGATGAAGTGACTTTATCATGTTAGACACCAACATATACCTGTGGGCAGATTAATTTGGTACACTGTATTTTCAGTTGATGAGAGATTCTAGGGTATATTCAAGTATCGGGCATATCAAAAGCTTTTGGTAGGTACTTTACTTAATAAAGAGTCATGATTTGTGAAACACCATGCTAGGGTGTTTTGGGGAAAATAAAAATTAATATAAAGATGATACTCTCTGCCTACAGGGGAGAATAATTGCAAAAAGACATGGTGTGAGATAGAGAATGTAGACTGAATAAGAAAGTGGGAAGCAAGCAGTTTAGCCTTTCAAGAGAAAAAAATAGTAGTGATAACCTGTATAAACTACTACCTCCCATAATGCTAAAATAAAATATTTCAGTATATCTACAATTATGACTTGGAGTTTGAATGAAGTCTATACAAAAATCACAATTATAGAGAAAAATTTGTTGTATTTACCTTGCTATCTCATTATGACTGAGAAAGGAGAGAAGGTATCTTGAAAAGGGTAGACTATTTATTCCTTAGTTCATTAATGCATATGCTCATCCATTTATTTGCTTATTTATTATTCCAAGTTTTATTGAGCATCTACTACCTTCCATGTAATGTTCTGGGTATTACAGATATAAAGAAAATTAATATATCAAATTTACTGTCATAAAATATTTCAAAATCTACTTGGGAGAAATTTGCAATTTAGTAAATTGATTCAAATTTTATTTAGTTAAGAACAAGCCTTTTTCTTTCATTAGGGAATGAGCAATGGTCTAGGCCAATTCCATTGCCCTGAGATATCATATTTTCCACCATTATTGTTCCAGTCATTTGGTATTGCAAGATCTTCCCTCCTCATAAAATTCTTTTAAAACAGAAATAATCCTTGGAGGATCCCTACATTCAGATGTTAATGGGTAATTAAAATGATCTGGCAACATTTTAGAAATAACTGAAAAGAAAGTTAACAGTAACAAGGGCCAAAATAAACTTCCAGAGAGGGGCACAAAGGCACTAGCAAAACAGGTAAAAGTGCCAATTTATTTTGATATATTTTAGTGTTCTGTGAAGAAGAAATGATAACAAAAAATGATGTCCTCATAGAGAGGAAATCAGTAAAATGCTATTTAGAGATATTATTATATTGTTTACAATATACCATAAAATAAAAATGAATTATTAAAAAATGCCACATTGTGATAATATGTGTGTTGAGATACATATACACATACACATACAAATACAAATGTATGAATAGAAAAATATTGAAAATATATGGACTAAAAAATGTTTGTTAGCTCTAAATGCTCTAAATGGTTGGACTTATGGTTGATATTTTGAAATTCTTCCCTAATTTTTGGAGCATATATGAATTCTGCAAAATTATTTTATCACTTAAAATTTTTAATTGAAGTATAATAAAGATATATAAAGTACATAAATAATAAGTGTTTTGGTTGGTGACTTTTTACAAATTATATATATATACCAATGTACTTAATATCCAAATCAAGAAAAAGAATTTATGAGCACCTCAGAAGCAACCTTTTTACATCTCGAATCCCTTGGCGTTCCTTACCCCTGTAATAAATTTATTAAAACTTTTAATGTCAGTCTTGGGCAGAGGTCTTACGGAACATGTGATATTTTGTCAGTGTACAAATCACTGAATTCCTTTTGTGGTTATTCTCATGCATACGTAGTACACAAATTTCCAAATATTGAATTAAATAAGTATTTGTAAATCTACTGTGTAAAATTGAAAATACATCATACAAATGCAAATGCTAGTAACTATTATTTTAAACTTTTTTGACCTGCTGAGCAAAGACTATTAACTGTCCTTATCTATGATTTTCTTTCTTTTTTTTCCTTTTTCTTCTCTTATTTTGTAGTTAACTAGCATATATGTCATACAACCTCAGATTATTCATGTAGCTCACAGAATCTAACAGAATGTAACTGAGGGTTCCTCCCATGACGACTTTTCCCTGTTCCAGGACCGTTACTACATTTGGTTGTTTCTGTCCAAGTAGTTGACTAGCCTGGAAGAATTACAGTTTAGTTTGGATGCTCTTTTATTAAAGAATATGTGCTTGTCGGCTTCCTAAAACGGTCAAGTTGAAGACCACATTCCCATGAGACTGTGCACACATGTGAATGATATTTGTACAGGCTCTCAGAGTTAATGGATGTGAAGTCTGTAACAACATCTCAGCTGGGGAACTAGTCTTCAGGAAGGATGTCAATTTTAACCCAGTAATTACGTCTCCGAATTTTCCCCAATTACTTTAAAAGCAGAGGATTTTAAAAACTGGATGGCAGTCATACATTATGTGAAATTATGATTCTTAAACTTTGCATTAATTAAAAAACTATAGTAAATTATGTTCATTCTGAAAATGTATTAAGTTGTTATATACAGTAAATATAAACAGAAGTCAGTTATGGGACTGCTATTATAGATACTGACCAATAGTCAAATAAGTACATTTTAACATTTTCCTCTTTAATAAAAAAAAATTGTTTTAACTGATAAGCTATGACTAGATTGTGTCAAGAAGAAAGCTTCTGTAGAACTTGGGAGGTTTTACAAAAATGAGATAGCGCTCTCTCTTTCTTTCTCTCTCTCTCTCTATATATATGTATATATATACTTTGTGTGTGTGTGTGTGTGTGTGTGTGTGTGTGTGTGTGTGTGTGTAGTTATGGATGAGCATCATGATATATTACTATTAAGGCATGGGAATTAGGTTTGATATGCTACCTTTGATGTATAAAATGAATTAATGGATAGATCAATTTATCAATTCATAGAAAAATAGGTTCAAATATGCACAGTATTTTTTGAAGGCAAAGCAGGGACTTGGGAAGAACGGTCAGGGATAGGATGCAGATTTACTTTTTAATCATGTGTTCATCTGTCCTATGCCATGACTATCCATCACCTCTACAGAAACATATTTTGAAAAAGAGAAAACAGAATGGCCTGTACTATACCACTTAAAAGTCTAAGAACAAAAGCAAATTTATAATCTTTTGATTAAAATATTTAAGCTGTGGTTCCTATTGAAATTGTATGTATGTATGTATTTCATCATACCATGTCTTTTCATAAACTATTTTTATTAATTTCTTGCCTAATGTATTTCACAGCAATACTGGTTACTTGGTGTTTATAACCAATTACCCATGCTGTGGAGGTGATAGAATCAAGCACGTGAAAGCCAGTGGACCCAATTAATGAGGAAACTTTGAATTCACAATAGGTTTTTATTTTGTCCCAGTTGATGTCAGAGTTTATATATAAAGTCAATAATCAATCATCTAATTGGCATGACCTTTTCATGCACATTAGATTGTACAAAGGAATGGTTCATATTTCCATCCTATAGGTTTTGTTCGTGTGAAAACTTGGTATTTTTTGATGCTTGCTATTCTGCTTTGTAATAGTCTCCATATCAAATAATCAGACTTACTTCTTGCAAATATATTTAATATTCTAATTTATTAATGTGCAATCTAAAAAGGATTCAATAAAATAAAATTATCTAACAAAAACAAAAGAGAAAATTAAAATTTTAGTTATCTTCCCACTTGCTTACTCTTGTGATTCTTATTTTTCTATGTCAGTGAGACCACTTTTTATCTGGTGTTTCATCCAGTTCTTAGCTTTATATAAATTCCATAGAGTCTTTTCTTTGCTTTTCTACACTAACTAACTTTCAGACTCCCAAATTTTCTCTTATTTTTGCTATCTCTATCATCCAAATCTATACAATAAAACTGTGTCCTTCTATTCTAGCTGTTATGCATTAATGAAGAAAATCACAAACGCTTTGAGATTGTTTCCAGGATAAATATGTAGTCTAAATCAGAAAGTGAATACCAACAGCAGAGAGCATGTGGGGATGTCTTTGTACATAGAACATCTAAGAACCTTGAAGGCTGGTGTGGCATATATGACAAAATGTAATTAAATATTCAAAGATCAAAAAAACCCCACAAGTTTTTATTAGCTTGGTCTGATGATAAAAATCATGAATCAAGCTAAAAAAAATTTCCAAATCTTAAAAAATTTGAAGAATTTTTACTTCTGGGTGATATACAGTAGCTAATGGCAGAACAATATTTTTATTAAAACAAGAAAAACTAGATAAATTCATAAGTCATTTTCCACAGAGAGCTTTACAAGGAATGGGCACTAAATGAAATAACTTTCCAGAGAATAAAGAACCTTCTGTACTCCAATGGTTTCCAACTCCACCCTTCTCCCAACCCGGGGTCATTTGCTGATTCTGTGGGCAAACTAATGATTGTGCCTAGTCCTCAACAGAAAGCTTCTGTGGGGGAAAGGAAGCTAAAGTAGCAATTTTAGTGGTGATGTTAAGCTGAAATGACAATTTGGAAACTTGAAACTGATATCATCTAGGGAACATTTGCTGACTCTGGGGCTCTGTGGAAGGGTAGGGGTTTGGGGATAGTCTTCTAAAAAGGCAGAGTGAAATCTCCGGCAATTTTATGTAGTTTAGGAAGCCAACCCTACAGGGAGAGGAGAACAGTCTAAATGTGATTGCCAGTCTCTACCCCAAGACATTTGCCATATTTTGAAGCAGTATTGGCAAGAAGTTGGAAAGCAAGGCTGGAAGCTTTTTATATTCAGAGCTCACTCTTCTGCAGAATTTCAAGACTGATGAGGAGATACATACCTGCCAGTTTCTTTATCTAAAGCAAGGGAGGTACATGCTAAAACAACAACAATGCTGATCGAGAAGTAGATAGATTCAAACTAACCTCTAAGGTAATCCAGAGTCAGTTTAGTCTCAGATTTAATTGGTACGGTCCGCAACTCATATTATTGCTTAACAGAGGAAAGAGGAAAACCTCTCCAGACAGTAACATCATCTGGTGTCTCTAAGGTTCTTCTGCATACACTGGTTGTCCTGCAATCAAATCTTTATAATAATTAAATAGCTATAAAAATGGAGCTACTAATGAGGAAAATATGACAAAAAAGCACAGGTAATCAAGATGCTGTAATTAGCAATCCATGTCTTTGGAATAACTATGTTCAAGAAATATGTTTGAATTTCTTTAAAAAATAAGGAAAAGTTGTGCAAATAGATGAAAACATAAAACGGCATCAGATAATTAGCTATAAAATGAATCAAACTGATAATTCACAACGGATAACTAAAATGATCAATTAAATAGATGAGTTTTATCAACAGATTGGATACATGAGAAGACAAGATAAAGCAGTGACCGATAAGACATACCTGAATTGAAATACATAGAGCAACAAAATATCAGCAATACTAGAATAATGTAACATACATTTCATTGAAGTGCCAGAAAAAAAGAGAAAGAACACGACATAAATAATATTGAAGAGTTAATGGCCTGTAATTTATGTCAATCTATATATTTAAAAAGTTCAGAACTGGGCGCGGTGGCTCAGGCCTGTAATCCCACGCCTTTGGGAGGCTGAGGTGAGTGGATTGCCTGAGCCCGCGGGTTCGAGACCCGCCTGGGCAGCGAGACCTCATCTCTA
>NW_007049590.1:229336-248354 GCF_000164805.1 Carlito syrichta
AGTTCAAGGCTGCGGTGGCCAGGAGTGGCCACTGCACTCCAGTCTGGGCGACAGAGTGAGACTCCAACTCAAAACAAACAAACAACAACAACAAAAAAACAAAACAATAAATCAAAAAATTAGCTGGGCGTGGTAGCACTTGCCTATAGTTCCAGCTACTTGGAAGGCTGAGGTGGAGGGATTGCTGGAGACCAGCAGGTCAATGCTAGGGTGGCTGTGAATATGCCACTGCACTCCAGTCTGGACAGGGGAGTGAGATTCCAACTCAAAAAAAAAAAAAGCTCAGAAAACCCAGAATAGGTTAAATAAAAGTTAATCACACTTGGGAATAGTTATCAAGCTGCTGAAGACCTCAAGACAGAGAAAAATCTTAAAAACAAAATTGATCAATTTCTCAACAGAAGCACTAGAGACAAGAAGATAATATAATGACATTTTTTAAGTGCTGAAAGAAAATTATTACAAATTATAATTCCATACACTTGAAAGATTTCAAGATATGCTTCAAAAAATGGAAATGAAATAAAGCATTTTCAGACAAACAAAAATTGATAGAATATATTAGTGTCCAGACTGAACCAAACAAAATAACTCTAATATATATATATTAGACAGAAAGGAAAAAAGTGTTAAACACATAAAAAAAAACAGGAGGGAATAAAGAACAAAAACAAAAAAGAAAGTAAATATCTTCATAAGCACAAATGAATATTGACTATACAAAGCAATCACTGCTATGCCTAAATTATACTATAATTAAAATGACTGACAAATATAATGCAAAAGGACAAAGTATGGGAAAATAAGACTTTAAATGTTCTACAATTGCAGTATTGAGAAACTGGCAATTTCTTTTGTCATTATCTCTGTGATTCTTCTAAATCTTGTGTTATTGTTCTAGGATGATCTGCTCCATGCCTTTTCTTATAACCCCATGCCAATAGGTGAATTTGTTTTTGATTCATAAAGAATATCTTGACCCTTTCATTTAGACAGTTACTCACAAAAAAAATTATAGGCCATGCTATAATTTGAATGTGTCTTCCAAAATGTGTGTATTGAAAACTGAATCCCCAACACAGCAGTGTTAGAACAGACTATGACAACATTTTAAAAATGTCTGTTTTTCTTCAGAAGCGGAATATGAAAGAGATGCACTTTTTACACTGAAATAATTTATAATGTATCACTGCATGGTAAACTCTTATCAGATTGTTCTTTTATCCTGTGTTAAAGTCAGACATTTCTTCAATTGGTTTTCGCTTTCTTGAGGTGGTTTCTAGATATTTCACTTTTTGTTTATTTTTCTTATCTATTTACTACCAAAACATTGATAGTTCTTGATATAATCCTTTATATGTTCTTACGGCTTAAGTGGACTACTCTAGGTCATCTGAAACTTCAAAGTAATTAATATATAACCCTGTGCAGATAGTATCAAGTGATATTAGGTTGTCTTGAACCCAAAGGGAAGATCTCAAAAATGTTATGAGTTTTTTGATGACAGTTCATGAAAATTAGTGGATAGTTGAAACACAAATTTAAGGGTTGAGATACCTTTCTGGTATATTGAAAAAAAAAATCATAGTTTGATTTTTAAACATTTTTAAACATTATTTTATTTATGGGCAGGGTCATTTGAGGCAGACAAGATCTTCACTTGGAATATTCAGATACATACCACATTTTTAAACTAAGTTACCCAAGCAGGCTAATTTTTTAAAAATACATCTGATAAAAAATAATACAAAATCTTTATTTATGGAATTTAATATAATGAAGTTAAATGGGTAATTGACGTAGTTATATTTAAAAACAAGACTAAATTCCATTTTCTTTTTCAGAGTTTATTACAATAACTAGTCATAGGGTGCTCAGTGCACTATCTTCTAGTGCATTTTCTTTTTTTTTCTCATTCTTTCCTATTTTTTTAGTACCAATGAAACAGAAAATGGAATTTAGTCTTGATTTTTAAATATAACTAATTCAATTACCCATTTAACTTCATTACATTGAAAGAATCATGTGTCACTTCTCAACTAGCTCACACCTGGTTTAGAAATAGGCTGACAACTGAGTATGTCATGTGAGAATGGGTTGAGATGCAGGAGGGTTTAGCTATCATGGAGGGGGAGGGAGACAAGGACAGAGTTGGGGAAGTTAACAAAGTGGCTTCACAGATGAGGTGAGGATTAGAGATGAATGGGTATTTCAGAAGTGGAAAGAAAGGAAAAATAGAATTCAATTTGCTTTACTTCAAAAATTGTAGTTCTTGAGTAGTATTATCCGAGAGGCACACAAACTTCTGAGTTATTGTTCTGTGATTTTATTCTAAGTTTTTCTATAGCAAGATAATATGTCCTTTCAAAATCCTATCATTCAGTAAACCTATATTATGACAAATAATTTTGAAAACAACAATCAAGTTCTATAAGTTTGGGACCTATAAACAAATAAGAAGATAACAGAATGAGAAGCAAACATACTCTTTCCTTCTTGTTCACCCTACATGGCAATCTAAGTTTGAGAAATAATATCTGAGTGTATTTACAGCAAGCAATTTGTTTTGTTACCTAGTGTTTGCTTGATGGGAACAGAAGATAGTATAAATAGATAATTTGACTAGGAAAACTCCTTGTTAAGCAGAGATAAATATAATATAGATTTTTGAGGCCCAATCAGTTTTGAAAATGTATACATAAGACTGTGTCAAGGAATTTTTGTCGTCTTATTTTTCCATATTATTTAATAGGTGAAGTCATTAGATGTATTTTCTTTCAGTTTTAAATAGTAAGACCAAAATATATACTACTTCAAATTTGAAGTGATCATTTTACTTTGGTTAGTCGAACCAGATGGAATAAGAGTTTTCTTCAAAAAAAAGTGCAGCTTATTTTGAAGAAAATATGGTAATCATTAATGTTACATTTTTCTTCAATCCCTTATCTGGTTCAAGTAGTAAATTTAAAATTTTTGTTTGTTAAGTTTATTGCAAATGTGCCAAAATTTGACATCTGCAATTCTTAGTATATGCTATGCTAAAAAAACAAAGTGTTCTTTTAATTAGGTATGATTTCAGACACATAAAATATGAAGTAATTTTTTCCTTTTGTTTCCCAGGAATGGATGGTCGTCCAGACCAGTAGTTCCCAAATAGGTCGTCATATAAGATTGGAGATTCACTTGGGGAATCTCTGTAAATTGTAAATCTTTCTTTTCTTCCCTCAGTACTCTTTCCTGCTTTCTTCCAGATATTTTGCTAACTGGTATAATAAATATTGTGTTAGGAATAATTGCTAGGCATTGCACTAGGTTCTGGAACCACAGGTTTCATGGACCAATACCTTTGCTTTCAAGGACTTCCAGTGTTCAATTCTGATAAGAAAATCAATGATCTGATACAGTGGAACCAGTGCTATTTTGGGTAAAGTGAACTCTTTAAAGATGGGATCTAAGATAAACTGATAGGTGAAAGGAAAACTTAGCAGAGCAAGTGAAATCTGAGTTGAGGGTTGAAAGATGACTACGTATAAAGGAGGATTTATGTGTGAGAATGTATGCTATTTAGGACTGTGAATTGAATTTTAGGATTATTGCAGGGAACATTCTATGGAAATGCGCATTCTAAGCATATGAAAAAGTATGAAGGACAGAGGCAGAACATTGAGTACATTATTGTAGTTTGGGGAAATGATGCATGATAAATGAAGTAAGAGAAGATATTCAGGACATAGGGGCTGAGTGTGAAAAGTTAAAGGAAAAAGTTTGCCCTTTATTCAGAAAGCAATGGGATGCTTTCAAGCCACAGTGAGACATGATCATATTTATGATTTTGAAATGTTGCTGGTAACAGAGAGGCTAGAGGCAATAGGAAACCAATGTAGTGTCTTAGTCCATTTGCAGACTAAGTCTCAAAATTCCTGAGACTGGATAGTTCATTAAGAGCAGGAATTTGTTTTCTCATAGTTATGGATGTTGGGAAGTTCAAGATCAAGGTGATGGCAAATTTAGTTGTGTGGTGAGGGTTTCTCTCTGCTTCCATAGTACCTTGGTGCTGTGTCCTCACATGGCGGAAGATACAATTGGCAAGCTAGCAGTACCCTGCCTGAACCTCTTTTATAAAGGCCCCGGTCACAGTCATGAGGGAGATGTCCTTGTGGCCAAATTACCTCTTGAAAACTCCACTTCTAAATATAATGCCATTGACAACACCTGAATTTTGTAGGGGACACATTAAATCACAGCATGTAGTAATCAAGATGAGAAATGATGAAAGAAAAAAATTAATATCATGAGAGTGGTAGTGAAGAAAAGTTGAACACAAAATACTGAATCCATATTTACCTCAACTGGTTGCACGAATGATTTTAATAAGATTTTTTAGATATATTTTTATGCTGTCTACCTCCCAGCAAATTTTCCTAGACAGCTTGTAAGATGAAGTATCTTGCTTCATATGATACTTATAGTTTATATTTTTTCCTATTTAATCAATTATTCCAATAAGCACGTTCACTTGTTTTTCTTTAAAAAGATACTTCCACAGAGGTTGTACTAGTTTACACTCCCATCAACAGTGTAGAAGGGCTCTCTTTTTCCTGCATCCTCTTCAGCATCTGTTGTTTATTGAGTTATTGATGATGGCCATCTTGACTGGAATTAGGTGGTATCTTAGTGTGGTTTTAATTTGCATTTCTTTGATGACTAGTGAGGTTGCCCATTTTTTCATGTATCTATTGGCTGCTCATATGTCTCCTTTTGAGAAGTGTCTATTTGTATCTTTTGCCCACTTTTTAATAGAGCTGTTTGATTTTTTTTCCTTTTGGCATGTTTGAGTTCCTTGTAGATCCTAGATGTTAGTTAGGCCTTTGTCAGATATACAGTTAGCAAATATTTTTTCCCATTCTTTGGACTGTCTTCTCACTCTCTTGATGGTTTCTTTTGTGTGGCAGAAACTTTTCAGTTTGATGAGGTCCCACTTGTCTATCTTACCTTTTTTTTTTTTTTTTTGAGTTGGAGTCTCACTCTGTTGCCCAGACTAAAGTGCAGTGGCCGCTCCCAGCCACCGCAGCCTCAACCTGCTGGGCTCTGGCGATCCCTCCACCTCAGCCTTTCAAGCAGCCGGAATTACAGGCATGCGCTACCACGCCCGGCTGATTTTTTGATTTATTGTAGAGATGAGGTCTCGCTGCCCAGGCAGGTCTCGAATCCGCGGCTCAGGCAATCCACTCACCTCAGCCTCCCAAAGGCGCGGGATTACAGGCTGAGCCACCGAGTCCGGCTATCTTATCTCTTATGGCAAAAGCATTTGGGATTTTTGATCAGGAATTGGTTGCCTATTCCAATTTCTGTAAGGGTGTCTCCTGCATTTTCTAAGATTCTTATAGTTCGAGGTTTTTTGCCTAGGTATTTGACTCATTTAGAGTTGATTTTTGTGAATGGTGATAGGTAGGGGTCTTGTTTCAGTGTTTTACATATGGTCAGACAGTTTCCCCAGCACCATTTACCGAAAAGTTTCTCCTCTCCCAAGTGGTGGAGGCTATGTTGAAGATGAGTTGGTTAAAAAATTGAGGTTTTGCTTCCAGAATCTCTGTCCTGTTCTGTTGGTATATATGCCTGTTCTTGTACCAATACTAAGCTGTTTTGATTATTGTAGCCTTATAGTAAAGTTTAAAGTCTGTAAGTGTGCTACTTCCTGCTTTGTTTCTTTTGCTAAGGATTGTTTTGGCTATTCGTGGTTGGTTATGTTTCCATATGAATTTCTGTATTGTCGTTTCCAGGTCTGAGAAGAATGATGTTGGACAATTGGAAAACAATGTGGTAAGTCCCAAAAGATCAAAAGTCGACCTGCCATATAACCTAGCAATCTCTTTTCTGGGAATATAACCAGGGGAACTCAAATCATTCATAAAAAAGATACCTGCACATGCATTTTTATTGCAGCATTTTTCACAATAGCAAAAATATGGAGCCAAACGTGTTGCCCATCAAAAGTGGACTGGATTAAAAGAATGTGGTACATAAAAATGATGGAATATTATGTAGCCATAAAGAAGGACAAACATATGGACTTCACAGCAACTTGGATGGATTTAGAGACTATAATACTCAGTGATCTATCACAGAAACAAAGAACTGAGTACCTCATGTTATCACTCATAAGTGAACCCTGAATAACTGTCATAATACTATAAGAAAGAGATTGGCAATAGCAGGACACTGCCGGGGGCGGTGGGGTGGAGAATACATAACATCAATAAGGGCACCTGATCTCAAACATGGTGAAGTGGGAACCAAAGGGAGGCCCAAACTTTACCTGCACAATGACCACTTATCTATCTAATCCTGAATTGTACTCTACTTCTTTAAAATAAAATGAAAAGGAAAAAATTATGGTTGTAAGCCTTGGAAAGTATGTGCTAATTTTATATAAATATTTCAAACTATAAAACAAAATAAAAGCTTTAAAAGAAAAGAAAATACTTTCCATGCTTCCTCAGCTCTCTCCAAGTATTGTCCTATTTTCTGTTCCCTTCAAAGACAAATTTCTCAAAAAACTGTCTATGCGTGCTGCCTTTACTGTCTTACTTTTCATCTGCTTGCTTATCCACTCTTGGATCCTGCTCCCAATACTTCCCTTTTCAGGGTTTATAATGACATAGATGAGAGGAAACCCCCCCAAAAACCAGAATTTATTTATAAAAAATTGTCTATTTATTCTTACATGTTTAAGCTTTCTTCACCTTCAAAGTACTCTCCATTTGATAAAATACAATTTAGATGCTTTTTTTCATTGATCAAAATAATTTTTAAAACAAGTCCATTTTGATGCCTTTTAGTGCTTCTCCTGTTTTTTGTTTCACCTTCCACATCAACCAAATGTTTCTATTTGAGGACTTTTTGCATCCGAGGAAATTTAAAAATGTTGCTGGGGCAAGTTCAGGTGAATAAGAAGGGTGGGACATGGGGGCTCATGTCATTTTTCGTCAAAAATTTTGATCACTCATTGTGGGTGTGGGCAGGTGCACTCATAAATAACCCATTGTGAAATGAGTAAACATATTGAAAGAATCTCCAAAAACAATTTACTGAAGTCTAATGCAGCCTCTCACAACGTTATCTGGTATACTGATGCCGATGGGTTTCTAGAACACTTAACTCATGGAGAAAGCCTGTACTACAAGAGGCCTGTCCTCCAAAAGATAATTATCTTTTTTTGAGGGTTCTACCTCATATGTTGAAATGCTCAGTGGATATACTTCTGTTACCATCTGACTACTCTGTTTTTACTTCCCTTGAAACTATGATCTTAGTGTTTTGTCCATGTCTCTTGCTTCTCATTCTTTTGCCCTAGATCCTCCTCCTCTAGCTAATCTTCACCTACTGAAGTTCTTCAGGGTATATATCCTTTCTTCTCTCTCCCTATTTTTCTGGTAATCTAATCAATTTTCTGATTTTCTTTCTTTTTTTTTTTTCTTGAGTTGGAGTCTCACTCTGTCGCCCAGACTGGAGTGCAGTGGTCACTCTCGGTCACTGCAGCCTCGACCTGGTGGGCTCCGGCGATCCTTCTGATTTTTTAAAGTATTAATGTGATAATATATGCATGAGTTATAGCTACTATAGTTAAAGTTTCCTCTTTGAATTGCAAATTCCTGTGCCCCAAAACATATCTGATATATCAATTTGGATGGTTACAAAGATCCCAAGAGTTAACAAAGGCACTGATCCTATTTATGAGGGCACCACTCTCAGGACCTAATCACCTCCCTAAAGCCCCATCATTTAACACTGTCACATTGGGGATTCATTTTTAACATGTGGATTTTAGAAGGACACAAACATTCAAATCTTAGCAAGAAATAATAGTATTCTACTAAGCAGACACTAGCTTCTATGTATCTCAGCTTTGTGACTTAATATTGACTTTGTAGCTCTTTGGAGATTTGCCTTTGCATGAGAAGTTGAGTCTTATGTTTTTGGTGATGAGTGCTAAAAATAAATTCCAACATTGATAAGGGTGCCTGATCCCAAATCAGGTGAAGTAAGGACAAATGGGAGGTTCAAACTTCACCTGTATTATGATCACTTATGTACCTAACCCTGAATTGTACCCCACATCTTTAAAATAAAAAGTTCTCAAAGTTAATAAAAATAAATTCCAAGTACTTTCTAAATTAGGAGAAACAATATTTTATTTACATTATATAATATACTTTATTAAAATATTTTATAGCTGAAATAAAAAAAGTAGATAATAGTGTTTTTAGATCATTCAGTCATAAAGGACACAAGTATTAAAAAGGAATAAACAAGACCTTGATGATTTTTCTCAATTAACGTGTATATCCACATGCTTCTTATATTTGCAGGAGTGTTTATGTTCCAAAAGATTAAATTTTGCTTTAAGAGATACAGCAATAAGAAATTGGAGTAAAATATTTCATAGCTCACATTCACTTACCTGGATCAAGGAAACCCCTTTAGAGAAAACAGCGAAGGCAGACATAAATGACATTAAGTCAAGAGGCTATTGCTGCATAAGGATGGGTACAACACATGGATAGTGACAGATGAGGAGGTAGCAATAGAAGCTTCTAGCATACTTCATCTCTTGTTTTCAGAGAATGTTCTGAACTATTATTAACTCATTTTAGATCTAAGAACTTATTTTTATCTAACCATATGGGTTGAAAATGGTATTAAACTATTAAGCTCCCGTTGCTCATTCAAGCCGCACTATCTCCATGAAACCTGGCTCTCCTGATTATTCCCCTATATTATCACTTGCCTTTTCTGTTTACATTAGCACAGAAGTCCCCAATATGCCACATATTGCTGTGCATTGTGTGACATGTTGTGTTTTATGTGAGAGGTCTCATAAATTATGTGCATTCTTACTACCACTTTCTCCTACTCATAGTGCCTGGTTCAAATAGTGAACACATAATGCATGGAAGATCAATTGCTTCCTTTCTTAGCATTTACATAGAACATTTTTTTTTTCTTTTGGAGTTTCTGGGATTTTCAGGAGCCATGTTCCATACCCTGGGAACACATAAAGATAAGAAAACAAAACAATCCAACCAGAAAGAGATAGAACTTACTTGCATTGAGTCCCTCATCCAAATTGCTAAGTTTCTGATCTGCAACTCTTTCTTGAAATTGGTGAGCTATTTGAATGAATTTACTAGTAGTACATAAAGTAACAAATTTATTTTTTGCTCAATTTATTATGAGTTGATTGTTGTTTGTAAGATAATGGATCTTGACTTATAAACACATGGATATAAAAGCTGGGAAATGTGGCTAGAAAGTAATATGTCATATTTCAATTAGATAATATGAGAGCATAACATTTAAATTATTTTTTCTATATCCTATTTGTAATAACTCAGAAAATTGAGAAAAGAGGCACACCACATTAGCTTTAGTATCCTTTTGAATTCTGTGTCCATGCATTTGTGTGTTCTCTCTGTAGAGATCTGACAAATATTTGTTGTTATGCTTAAGAACAAGTGATAGTTGCAGTAGTCAATCAATGAAACTACAGGTTTATGAATTTTGAGTAGTTTGCATTTGTAATTGGGTTTGTGTTAGTAAGATCCATTTCAAAATGGGACTATCCTTTTGTCAAATGCAGTAATAGTTTATTAAAAACAAACTAGCAAGATCCAATCCTTTCAGAAACACAAAATTGAAAAAAAAATCTGTAGTGATTTTAAAGTAATAATTCTCCTTGAAGATAATAAAAATAGCATCTGGAGTTCTCAGAATTTTTTTCAACCTGATATTAATTATGAGTTTTCTCACTTCACCAGCATAAAGAATGAGCAGGAAGACTCAGAGGAAGCAACATGTATATGTAAGGAGAGAGCTGATATAGTCAGGACCTAATAATAGCTGGTTAGCATGGAGAACCTTTCAAGGAGAACTTAAAAGCAACTTGTAAACTCTTAGACATTTTCCTATGACTAATAACTATCAACAGATGTGTACAGATGAACAACAGCTGGAGAAGATGCAGAGTCCATTCTCTCCCTCCTCCAACTGTGTTCTTTGTTTACAGCTTTATTGTCTAGGAATGACTATTACATGGAGAGAAACTGGACTGACTTACAACTGAAATACTACATTTCTGATTCTGTAGAAGTTATTGAAACACATTTAATAGAATTTTTGAATGAACAGATTAATTTATTTCAGTTATTTAAAAAATATAATCTACATGAAACATACTTCATTAAGAGCCATGAGGATACAAAGATGAAAACAAGTGACACTCTTTCTAGAGCCTAAAATTTTGTAGGAAAGGTGACATAAGTGTATAGCTTTATGTTTCCTGAACAAACTAATTGAGGGGAGAGACAAAGTTGGTGGTAATGTATGACAAAAGAGAGTTTCCACCAAAGCATGATGTGAGATCAAAAGACCAGGGTTGGACACATCTAGATGGATGTCATGGACAATATGGGATTTGAGCTGAGCCTTCAATGCGAAAGGGAAATAAATATGGTAAAAATTATGGTGTTAAATGGGCACATCTAGGAAATCAGGAGTAATATAATTTAGGTTGGTATTTACAGTATTTGTCAAGTCTTAGAATGAGGTAAAGTTAATATCGATTTTTGAAAGGCATTTTGTATGTTTGAATAGAAGTTTAGATTTTGTCCTACAGTTAAATGAAGTTATTCAAAGATACTGAGCAATGAAGTGACATTATCAGAGCTGAGTTTTAGGAATAGAAATGAGTTGAATTTTTACAAATGATATAAGACCATGTGATATTATTAATATAAAGCTTAATTGGAAAAATTGTTGCTATAGTCAGAAAACAAAAAAAGACCCAAATGATAGTACTAGCAGCAAAGACCTGACTCAGGAAAGACTAGGGAAAGAGATTAAGCAAATTGGAAGACAAGGCAGAAATTAGGCTCACAGTCTAAAGGTCTTTACATGTCTGAAGGCTTTTGTCTTTATGTATTGCTTGTACCACCAGAGTTTTCAGTCACAGTTTTTACTAAGAAGTAACATTAGGAGGATAAAGTTTTAAAACAGGAAAAAATAATGAAAATCAAAATTTACAGACCAAAATTTAAGAAAATTAAAAATATGATATTTTTATCTTTTGATGCTAACCATTTTCTCATTGTTCTGGTGGGACCCAAAAAAACCTTAATTATTTTTTGGATGGTGTGCCTCTTATAGTACAGGCTTCCCCCACTATGTAAACCTTCGAGAAATCCATTGTAATCAGTGTACCAGCTAGTGCTGTTGTGAGATGTTGTGTTCAGCTTTAGTGAATTTTTTTTTTCTTCAATGAATTTTTTTTCTTCAGTAAATTATTATTATTATTATCTTTAGATCCAACGCATTTGCCCATTTCATGACAGGTAATTTACACAAACAACCAGCCCACACCATGTTAATTTTTCATCAGTTTTTGACTAAAACGGCAGGATTCTTCTCTCCCCAGTGCCCCACCCTTCCAATTCACCTGATCTCACCTAAATAGCTTATTTGTTTCCTGATGCAAAAAGTTCTCAAAAAGAAATGTTTTATTGATGTGGAAGAGGTGAAACAAAAAACTACAAACGCACTCGAAGTCATCAAAAACTGTTTGAGCACTGGAAAAAGCCTCTATATGAGTGTATGGCATCAAATGAGAAGTCCTTTGAAGGTACTAAAGTCTAAACATGTGAGAATAAAGGGAATAAATACACAATTTTTAAATAAGTGAATTCTGGATTTTGGGGGGTCTCCCCCTTGTATAACTTGTCATGAGGAACCTGAAGATACAACTTGAACTCTTCATGAAAAAAGACTACATGTAAGGATCAAGAAATCAATATACTTATAGTTAAGATGTTATTTATGTAAGATTAAAATAAAAATGCATGATTGATGTGATAGAAATCTTAAAGATTATACTGAAAGTTGATTCTTTCAGTTTTTCTTTCCCAAGCACAGAATTTGAATAATATTAACATATTCAGCAGCTGATTCTTCTGGTTAAAAAATGAGACTAGTCAGCATTTGTCAAAGGCATTGCATTTTCCATATGCTTTCAGACTGCTTCTGTTAGAAACAAAAATATATATTAGTACTTAACACTAATAGTTATATTTGATACAAACTCATGCTGTTGTACAGGGCATCTTCAGTGTAATAGCAAAGTCCGTAATTACTAACAACTTATGTGTAAATAAACATAAAACTCACATGCACCTAAAAGTAATAAATAAATATGCAAATTTTATTTTTATATTTACATTGTTCTATCATCTTCAATATAAAAGTAGATAAAGCAAAAATGTGAATAGGGTCTTCCGGGCAAGATGGTAATGAAATAGGTTGGACTGCAAAAGTATCTGCAAAGTCGAGTGTCCATAAAGACTCCCTGTGTGAGTGGGTGTGTGCTGGTGGGTGAGTCAAAGTTCACCTGAGGGGAGATGGGTTCATGCACCCAGGCTTTCCTCTGGAACTGACTGTAACCTACCACTGCCCTGAGATAGGAGACCTGGGCATGCAGAATCGTCTGCCATTCTCGGGCGTTTCTGAAGAAGCAGCAGCAGAGAAGAGCTGCCCCTTACCACTTGGCACCTGGCCCATGCCATCACTTGCAGCAGCCGACCAGACACAAGCAGGAGGAACCGTGGAGAAGGCAGGTCATGGAAATCTGGAATAAAGCTCCAATGCTGACAGACACCATCTTCTCAGTCCCAGGACAGGACAGAGACTTACATTACCCTGCCTATCTCCAATTGGCCTCCATCTTGGGACCCAGAGGATATTTTCTCATCAAATTTGGAGAGACAGATGCCCTTCCCCCATGTTGGAACAGGCATAGAAATGTCAGATCTGAGACTTGACAGCTGCAGCAGTGAGTAGGATGAGTCTGGATCTGATCCAGCCTCCTCCCTACAGTAGTCTGTGGAGCATCTGAACCACACTGAGAGCAATCCTATCAGCCTGTGCTGAGAGTGGAAGGGAAGGGGTGGAGAGCAGAGCTGCTCCTTAGGGCAGAGCTGGCAGCCAGAAAGAACTTGGAGTTACAGAAATGGCCACAGAACAAGTTTTTTTGCTTCTTGTTTTTTTTTTGTTTTTTAGATTTTGCTTTTTTTCTTCTTTCTTTCTTTCTTTTTTTGTTTGCATTTTTGTACTTGTTTTGTTTCTATTACTTTAATTAATTTTTTTAGAATTTCTGTTTGTGTATGGGTACTTTTGAGGAAGAGTACACCAATGAGGGGTTTTTGTTTGTTTGTATGATTGTGTGTATGTTTTTGTCTTTTTTGTTTTTTTCTGTCTTTGTTTCTTTCTGTTTATTTGCTAGTGGGTACACTTGTCTATTTTTCCCCTTCTTCTTTTCTCTCTCCACCTTCCTTTCATCTTCCTTCTTCTTTTTTTTCATTTTTTCCCTTTTCTTATCTCATTTTGCTTTCAGGGGGCAAACAGACACCCCCACTGCATGGACAGATTGTAAGGCAGTGACAAGTGGGTTCCAGGGGGTCCACACATCTGTCAGCAGATACTCGGATCTGTAGATAGCCTCTGAATCACAACTTCTCCCTTAATTTAATCTCAAAACTACAAAAAAAAGCACAGGCCTCAAGCCCCAGTCCAGCTTAAGAATGGGACAAGGATCTACATAAGGAAGAATAGGTGATTGAGCAAACAGAAATAAAAGCTATCCCCAATCACTGAGCAACAGAATTAAAGAAGAGGTTAAAAAAAGAAAGGGAAAGGAAAACCTACACACATGAAGAAAAAACAAAGGAAGAATATGAGTGTCACACAGACCCATGGGAGGTCAGCCACTGAGAATACAGACTTCTGAACTCAAACAATGAAGAGCCCCCAGAATGACTGGTCTCAAACCATAAACCCAGATATCAAGATAGTAAGAGAGAATAAATAGAAATGAAGAGAGACAAGAGAAAGAATGAAGGAGTTGATAACAGAGATAATAGCAGTAAAGAATACAGTGAATGAAATAAATAACAAACTGATAAGCATGGAAATCAGAACTAACCAAGCAGAAGAAAGAATCTCAGAGCTTGAGGACCAAAATATAGAATGAACTCAAACCATAAACAACATTGAATGGAAGTTGAAAAAGACAAAACAAGACCATCAAGAGATGAGTGATTATTTCAGGAGACTAAATCTAAGATTAATTGGAATCCCTGAGGCAGATAGAGAGACAGAGATCATCCTGGAACAAACATTCCATGAAATTATCCAAGAAATCATCCCTCATCTCATCAGTGATGTGACCATTCAAACACAAGAGCTTCAGAGAACCTGTGCAAGACAACAAATGAGAAGACCAACTCCTAGACACATAGTAATTCACATACACAAAGTAGGTATAAAAGAAAAGAGGCAGCAAGAGAGAAAGGTCAGACTACCTTCCAGGGAAGACCAATTAGAATAGCAGCAGACTTATCTACAGAAACACTTCATGCTAGGAGACTTTGAAGTCCAATCTTCAAAGTTCTCAAAGATAAACAATTCCAATCAAGAATTACCTACCTAGCTAAGCTAAGTTTCATTAGTGATTAGGAATTTTTGAAATCCTTCCCTAAGGATTTTACATTCAATCCCTGAGTTTACACTGCCTCCAGACCAGCTCTACAAGAAACACCCAAGAAAGTATTAAACACAGAAGAAAGAAAAAAAAAAAATGACAACCCTTCATAAGAATGGAAAAAGATTGAAAACACACATGAATTAACCCCCAAATCAAAAGAAAGACAACCAAAAAATAAACAAATAAGCAGCAACAGCAACAACAAACTCTCCAAGAGCCTCATGACAAGGATAAACTCTCACATCTAATAATTAACCTGAATGTGAGTGGACTAAATGCATCACTGAAAAGACATTGGATAGCAAGTTGGATAAAATATCATGAGGCTCAATATATTGTCTCCAAGAGACTCATCCCACCAGAAAGGACACTCACAGACTCAAAGTGAGAGGATGGGAAACAAAATTTCAGGTGAATGGCAGGAGTCATGATCTTAATAACAGACAAAATACCCTTAAAGATATCAAAAATTTAAAAATATACAGAAGGTCACTACAAAATATAAAAGTTTCAATCCATCAACATGAAATATCCATCTGAACATATATACCCCCAACATAGGAGCACCAACTTTCATAAAGCAGCTTCTAGATAAACTAAAAAAAGATATTGAATCTACCACTATCATAACTGGGGACTTAAAAACCCCACTAACAACCCTAGACAGATCATCAAGACAAAAAGTCAACAAGGAGATCTGGAACCTCAATGTGATGCTTGACCAAATGGACTTAATTGATACCTACAGAACACTAAAGCCTTGGAATATGCATTCTACTTATTACCACATTGACCATATTCTAAGATCTACCACATACTTGGCCATAAATCAAGTATAAACAAATTCCATAAGACTGAAATTCTGTTATGCACCTTCTCAGGCCACAGTGGAATCAAAATAAATATCAAATCAACAATTTTCCTCAAAGCCCACAAAGACATGACACTAAACAGCATGATGCTAAACAACTCCTGGGGCAATACAGACATCAAAACTGAGATTGAAAGATACCTGGAAACAAATGAAAATGAACAAACATCTTACCAAAATCTCTGGGATGCCATGAAAACAGCCCTAAGAGGAGAATTCATATTATAATGAACACATAGGACAGAAATGGAAAGATCACAAGTTAATAACCTAACAAAATACCCTAAGGAAGCTAGAAAAGCACGACCACCAAAATCTTAACTTCAGCATAAGAAACCAGATCACCAAAATAAAAGCCCAAATTCAGGATGTATAGACAAAAACATAATAGTGAAAATCAATGAAACCAAATGCTGGTTTTTTGAAAAGTTAAATAATATTAGTGGATCTCTAACTAGACTGACCAAGAAAAAGAGAGAAAAAGCCCAAATAAACACTACCATTAATGCAAAAGATGAAGTCACAACTGACCCCGAAGATATACAAAAGATTATCAGAGAGTCCTATGTACACCCATATGGAGACAGAATTGAAAACCAAAATGAAATGGAGAACTTTCTTACATCACTCAATCTCCCCATGTTTAAACAAGAAGAAATTGAGACCCTAAATAGACCAATAACAGCTCAGGAAATGAACTATGCCATAAGAAAACTTCCTACAAAAAAAGTTCTGGACCAGATGACTTTCCCACAGAATTCTAACAAACATACAAGGAGGAGCTGATACCAACACTATTGAAAGTATTCCAGGCAATTGAGAAAAATGGAACTCTCCCCAAATTATTTTATGAAGCTAATATCACATTGATACCCAAACCAGGAAAAGAGCCTACAAAGAAAGAGAACTATAGGACAATATCCTTGATGAACATAGATGCTAAAATTCTCAACAGGATTCTAGTAAACTGGATCCAACAACACATCTCAAAAATCATCTACTATAACCAAGTCGGTTTCATCCCTGGAATGCAGGGCTGGCTCAACATTCGCAAGAACGGAAAAGCAATTAAATACATCAACAGATGTAAAACAAACAAACAATACCAAAAAACAAACAAACAAAAATGATTATATCATTAGATGTGGAAAAAGCTTTTGATAAAATCCAGCACTGGTTCTTGGTTAAAACCCTTGAGCATCTAGGCAAAGATGGAACATACCTCAAAATCATAAGAATCATCCATGAGAAGCCCACAATCAACATACTGCTAAACAGACAGAAACTGGAAATATTTCCCCTGAAAACTAGAACAAGAATGCCCACTCTCAACCCCTCCTGTTCAACATAGTATTGGAAGTCCTACCTAGTGCAATCAGCTAAGAGAAGGAAATCAGGGGTATCCAAATAAGGAAAGAGGAAGTTAAGTTATCCATCTTTGCAGACGACATGATTCTATACCTCAAAAACCCAAGAGAATCTGTCAAAAAACCTCCTTGCACTGATAAAGGACTTTAGCAGAGTCTCAGGGTATACAATAAATATGCAAAAGTCAATCACCTTCCTATACACCAACAATATATGAACAGAAACCCAAATAAAAAGCACAATCCCAATAGCCACAAAAAATGAAATACCTTGGCTTCTTCCTAACCAGAGAAGTCAAAGACCTTTACAACAAAAACTACAAACACTGCTCAAAGAAATCAAAGACGATACAAATGAAACATATTCCATGCTCATGGACTAGAAGAATCAACATTGTTAAGATGTTCATCCTACCCAAGGCAATCTACAGATTTAACACAATACCCATTAAGTTACCAGCAGCGTTCTTCTCTGACCTGGAAATGACAATATAGGAATTCAAAT
The DNA here is from genome assembly GCF_000164805.1 of Carlito syrichta. Lineage (NCBI taxonomy): Eukaryota > Metazoa > Chordata > Mammalia > Primates > Tarsiidae > Carlito > Carlito syrichta. The sequence continues at coordinate 246,670 of NW_007049590.1, forward strand.
GGAAACATAAATGACCATGAATAGTCAAAAAAATCCTCAGCAAAAAAACCCAAAAAACAAAAACAAAGCAGGAGGCATAATGCACCCGACTTTAAGCTTTATTATAAATCTACAATAATCAAGACAGCCTGGTATTTGTACAAGAACAAGCATATAGACCAATGGAACAGGATAGAAATTCTAGAAGCAAAACCTCAATTTCTCAACCAACTCATCTTCGACAAAGCCTCCACCTTCAACCACTGGCGAGAGGAGGACCTAGTAAGTAAATGGTGCTGGGAAAACTGGCTGACGACATGTAGAAGATTAAAACAAGACCTCTACGTATCACCATACACAAAAATCAACTCTAAATGAATCAAAGACCTAAATGTAAAACTTCAAACTACAAGAACCTTAGAAGATGCAAGAGACACCCTTATGGAAATTGGAACTGGCAACCAATTTCTGATCAAAATCCCAAGTACTCTTGCCATAAAAGATAAGATAGATAAGTGGGACCTCATTAAACTAACAAGCTTTTGCAAAGTCAAAAAACCATTGAGAGAGTGAGGAGACAGTCCACAGACTGGGAAAAAATATTTGCCAACTGTATAGCTGACAAAGGCCTGACATCTGGGATCTATAAGGTACTCAAACATGCCAAAAAGAAAAAAGCTAACAGTCCCAGTACAAACTGTGCAAAAGATATGAGTAGACACATCTCAAAAGAAGTCATACAAGTAGCCAGCCGATACATGAAAAAATGCTCTGTCTCGCTAGTCATCAAAAAAATGCAAATTAAAACCACATTGAGATACCACCTAACTCAAATCAGGATGACTATCATCAATAACTCAAAAAACAACAGATGCTGGAGAGAATGTGGCAAAAATGAAACACTTCTACACTGCTGGTGGGAGTGTAAACTAGTACAGACTCTGTGAAAAACAGTGTGGCAATTCCTAAAAAATCTAAAAATTGACCTCCCATATGACCCCACAACCCCCCTACTGTGAATATACCCAGGCCGGCTCAGCAGCTCAGCCTGTAATCCCATGCTTTCAGAGGCTGAGGTGAGGTGAGTGAATTGCCTGAGCCCGAGGATTCAAGACCCACCTGGGCAAGTTGGCGAGACCTCATCTCTACAATAAATAAAAAATATTAGCCAGGTGTGGTAGTGCATACCTGTAGTTCCAGCTACTTAGAAGGGTGAGGTGGAAGGATCACTAGAGCCCAGCAGATCGAGGCTGCAGTGACTGGGAACATGCCACTGCACTTCAGCCTGGGTGACAGAGTGAGACTCCAACTCAAAAAAAAGATGAATATACCTGAAGGAACTCAAATCACTCTGTGAAAAAGATACCGGCACATGCATGTTTATTGCAGCATTATTCACAATAGCAAAAACATAGAACCAACTGTGCTGCCTATCAAAAGAAGATTGGATAAAAAATGTGGTATATATACACAGTGGAATGTTATGCAGCCATAAAGAAGGACAAAATTATCAACTTTGCAGCAACTTGGATGGACTTAGAGGTTATAATACTGAGTGATCTATCACAGAAACAAAGAAACAAGTCTCACGTGTTCACACTCAAAAGCGGACCTTGAACAACTATTGTAATATTATAAAAAAGGGATAAGGAACTAGCAGTGGTGGGAAACTGCCAGGAGAGGGCAGGGTCGGGATTGTTAGTAGT
>NW_007049591.1:0-760 GCF_000164805.1 Carlito syrichta
GACCTGGACACCTGGCCTCACTCAGCACCCACCCCTGAAGCATGGATGTCACTCCAAGAGAAGTGGGTCTCCGTCCTTCCCGTTGGCTCCCGCGCATGGGTTTGGAGAAGGTTTTCCTCGCAGTAGAGGCACTGTCTATGATCACAGCACTCTGAAATTCTCACTCACAGGTCTGGCTACTTTTCAAGGAGACTCTGTGGCAAGAACAAATGCCAGGGTGCTCTCCGCAAAGTTGAGTGGTGAATGTTGGTGGTGAGAAGTAAAGGAAACTCATAGAACCCTAAGGGAAGCAAGCTAAATCGTTGGCTATGGACAGCTAGGAAGCGTATCCCCGCAATCAAAGCACACTTCATTGTGGACCAAAACCACTCCCGCTAAGGGTAGGCCAGGCATGGAATCTCCCACCTGTCATCCAGCACTTTGGCGGACTGAGGACGGAAGATTGCTGGAGCCCAGGAGTTGAAACATGACTGTGTAACATCAGGCAGCCTCATCTCTATCTCCAAAATGTCATCAATGAGCTGGGCTTGGAGACATAGGCTTTTCGTTGCAGCCGCTTGGGAGGATTGCCTGAGCCCCGGAGGTCTACCCTGTGGTCAGGTGTGATTGTACCACTCTAGTACCGTCTGGGCATCAGAGTGAGGCCCTGACTCATAGAGAAACGCAACCCACAGATGCGGAAAACATATTTGCGAATGTACATCTGACAAGGGATGATCAGCTCGGAACTACAAGGAACTGCCACTTGCCGACAAGAAAG
>NW_007049592.1:0-663 GCF_000164805.1 Carlito syrichta
GGTAGATTGAGATACCTGCTGTTTACACTGGCACAGAGTACAACAATTTTTATGAGATGTTTACTGCATGTTTTTTTCATCTGAATATAATTTACACTTGGAAAATTTGAATTTCATATTTTGGTTGTCGAAGAGTATAGGTTGTCCACCATTTAAGGCAAAAGAAACCTTCATCATTAATAAGTAGCGGGTTTCAGTAAAATGTTATTAAGGCCATAGTTCCACTCCAGCAAACAACAGTTCACGTTTGTCTGTACCGTGGGCTCCGGGCTGAGTTGGAGTCTCACTCTGTGATCCGCACCGGAATGCAGTGGCCTCTCCCGGCCACCGCAAACTCGACCTGCTGGGCTCCATTGATCCTTCCGCTTCAGCCTTCCGAGGAGCTGGCATTACAGGCATGTGCGACCACGCCAGGCTGATTTTTTGATTTATTGTAGAGATGAGGACTCCCCAAGTTCCCCATTTGTGTCTCGAACCCGCGGGCTTAGGTTGTCCTCTCCCCGCAGCCTCCTAAATCGCAGGATTACAGGCTGAGTCACGGAACCTGGCTATTTTCTGTTATGGTTTGGAGATGGAGTCTCACTCTGTCGCCCACACAGGAGTGCAGTGGCCGCTCCCGGCCACCGCAGCCTCGACCCGCTGGGCTCCGCCGATCCTTCAACT
>NW_007049593.1:0-764 GCF_000164805.1 Carlito syrichta
ACGTGATCTAAACCAGCAGTTACAATGATAAAATCATAGGTCAAAATGAGCGAAAGAGAGAAGTGCGAGAGGGATAACAGATATACTTACCAGCTATCAGGTGAAAAACAGTCACAGGATCGGGAAGAAGTGAAGAAAGACACGTAAGAAAGATTGCCTAAGGAGTACTGATAGCTACACAGACACAGGTCAATAAAATCGAGAGACAGTGTAGGTCAGAAGGTCAACAACAGACGTGATCTAAACTAACAGTTACAATGATAAAATCATAAGTCAAAATAAGTGAAAGGGAGAAGTGCAAGAGGGAAAACAGATATACATACCAACTATCAGGTGAGAGAGAGACACACGGCTGGGAAGAAGTGAAAAAAGACAGGTAAGAAAGATTCCCTAAAGAATACTGATAGCTAAACAGAGACAGGCCAAAAAAATCGAGAAACAGTATAAGTCAGAAGGTAAACACCAAACGTAATCTAGACCAACAGTTTCAATGATAAAATCATAGGTCAAAATAAGCCATCAAACTAGAGTCACTTCTGTGATCTCCGATTCCAGCCTCTGCCTTTTGTTTTTCGTTGCAGCATAGGGGTGGGGCTTTGTCTCCTGTTTTCACACTGTTTGCCTTACGAGCTGAAGGTAGTTTGTTGCTAGGTGGGCGGGGCAATGGAAGTCTGCCTGGAGAATGGCAAGGCAGTTAAGCAGGTCTGTTTTTCTCTGCTTGTCTGGGGCCTCTGGGTTGGGGTCTGACGCTGTGTGCCTCAGCC
>NW_007049594.1:0-839 GCF_000164805.1 Carlito syrichta
ATGGAAGTGCCTATACAGCCCTCGGCGCCGAGCCCGCCTCCTTATCCTCCCCCGCAAGCGGAAGGACGCAGCCTCCACCCAGAGGCGTGGCAGCAATACGGGGCGCAGTGCTTTCCTGTGTTTCAAAATCCAGCTGGAAACAGGTATCATGAGCCCCTGGATTGGAAGCTCATTTCAAGGCTGGCTGAATCTGTGCGTTCCTACGGGACCAGTGCCGCCTACGTTGTAACACAGCTAGAGAACTTGCACCGGTTCCCTAGAAAACAAGATCGTAGGGGGCTGGGTTTTTCGTAGGGGCCACTGAGAGGGCACTACCCATTACGTGGAGGACTGAGGATCCCGTGTGGGTTTCTCAGTGGCCACTCCCCTCAGTAAAATTAACCGCTGCTCACGAGCTGGTGAAGGAACAATTGGCCTTGGGTCATATTCGCCCCTCTACTTCCCCTTGGAATACTCCTATCTTTGTAATCAAGAAAAGGTCTGGTAAGTGGAGACTCCTGCATGACTTGCGAGCGGTTAACGCGCAAATGGTCCCGATGGGGCCAGTCCAACGTGGGCTCCCATTACCGTCCACTTTACCACGACATTGGCCCTTAATAGTTTTGGATATAAAGGATTGTTTTTTCTCCATACCTCTGCATCCTAGTGATACTCCTAGGTTTGCCTTTACTGTGCCTTCTATGAATCATGAGAAACCAGACAGTAGGTACGAGTGGATGGTGCTGCCTCAGGGCATGGCCAATAGCCCTACAATGTGTCAGCTATATGTTGATAATGCTCTAAAAGAGACTAGGTCTGCCTTTCCTGAAGTAAAAATATATCATTATATGGATGATATC
>NW_007049595.1:0-534 GCF_000164805.1 Carlito syrichta
AAGAATAAAATATACATGAACCAACCCCAAAACCAAAAGAAAGACAAAAAAAAAGAGAAAAGAAAAAACCAAGTGGAAGAACAACAAATCAATAAGAACTCCATGATATGGACGAACTCTCACATTTCAATAATTAGTCTGAGTGTGAATGGAGTAAACGCACCACTGAAAAGACATAGAATGACAAAATGGATAAAATATCACCAGGCAACAATATACTGCCTTCAAGAGACCCATCTCACTAGAAAGGACATACACAGACTCAAACTAAGAGGATGGGAAACAAATTTTCAGGTGAATGGAACACAAAAGAAAGGAGGAGTCGCTATCCTAATTTCAGACAAAATACTATTTAAGCTATCAAAAATTACAAAAGATACAGAGGGCCACTACATAATGATAAAAGGTTCACTCCATCAACAAGAAATATCTATCCTAAACATATATGCACCCAATATAGGTGCACCAACATTCATAAAGCAACTTCTAGGAAAACTAAAGAAAGACATTAACTCTAACACCATAATAACTGGA
>NW_007049596.1:0-1090 GCF_000164805.1 Carlito syrichta
AGACAAAAAGATAACACAAAAAATCAATGAAACAAAAAGCTGGTTCTTCGAAAGGATAAATAAGATCAATGGTCCCCTAACTAGACTGACCAAGAAAAAATGAGAAAAAAACCAAAGAAGCACAATCAGAAACACAAAAGATGAAGTCACAACTGACCCTGAAAAAATACAAAAGATCATTAGATACTACTACGTACACTTGTATGGAAACAAACTTGAAAACCTTAAGGAAATGGAGGACTTTCTGACATCACACAACTTACCTAGGTTGGAACAAGAAGAAATTGGGACCCTAAATAGACCAATAACAATCAAGGAAATCAACTATGTAATAAGAAAACTTTCTACAAAAAAAAAAGCCCTGGTCCAGATGGCTTTCCAGCAGAATTCTACAAGACATTTAAGGAGGAGCTGATACCAATCCTACTGCAGGTATTCCAGGCGATTGAAAAAGATGGAACTCTCCCCAAATCATTTTACGAAGCCAACATCACATTGATACCCAAGCCAGGTAAAGATCCAACAAAGAAAGAGAACTACAGGTCAATATCTTTGATGAACACAGATGCTAAAATTCTCAACAAAATCCTAGCAAACCGGATTCAGCAATACATCTCAAAAATCATCCACCATGACCAAGTAGGCTTCATTCCTGGCATGCAAGGCTGGTTTAACATTCGTAAAACCATAAATGTAATTAAATACATCAACAGATGTCAAAACAAAAACCACATGATCATATCATTAGATGCAGAAAAAGCTTTTGATAAAATCCAGCACCCCTTCTTGATAAAAACCCTTGAACATCTAGGCATACGGGGAACATACCTCAAAATAATAAAAGCCATCTATGAGAAACCCACAGCCAGCATACTCCTAATTGGACAAAAATTGGAACCAATTCCCCTGAAAACTGGAACTAGACAAGGATGCCCACTCTCTCCCCTCCTGTTCAACATAGTATTGGAAGTCCTGGCTAGAGCAATCAGAGAAGAGGAGGCAATCAGAGGTATTCAAATAGGAAAAGAGGCAGTCAAGTTATCTAATCTATGCAGATGATATGATGGTGTACCTCGAAAACCCAAGAGAA
>NW_007049597.1:0-5018 GCF_000164805.1 Carlito syrichta
CAGAAAAAAAAAAAAAAAAAAACAAAGCAGGTGGTATCACAATACCAGACTTCATCTTTACAATAAAGCTACAATCATCAAAACAGCTTGGTATTGGTACAGGAACAGGCATATAGATCAATGGAACAGAATTGAGATTCCAGAAGCAAAACTTCAATTTCTCAACCAACTCATCTTTGACAAAGCCCCCACCACCTACCACTGGGGAGAGGTGAACCTATTCATTAAATGGTGCTGGAAAAACTGGCTGACCACATGCATAAGATTGAAACAGGACCCCTATCTTTCCCCATGCACAAAGGTTAACTCCAAATGGATCAGAGACCTAAATATAAGACCTCAAACCACAAGAACCTTAGAAAAGGAAGGAAATATCCTCATGGAAATTGGAACTGGCATCCAATTCCTGTACAAAACCCAAAACCCACAGGTCATAAGAGAGAAGATAGACAAGTGGGACCTTATTAAACTGACAAGCTTCTGCAAAGCCAAAGAAACCATCAAGAGAGCAGGGAGACAGCCTACAAACTGGGAAAAAGTATTTGCCAACTCTAAGTCTGACAAAGGCTTAACATCCTGGATCTACAAGGAACTGAAATGTACTGAAAAGAAGAAAACAAACAACCCCATTATAAAATGGGCAAAAGATATGAACAGACACTTCACAAAAGAAGACATCCGAGCAGCCAACAAACACTTGAAGAAATGTTCAACTTCACTAATCATCAGGGAGATGCAAATCAAAACCACACTGAGATACCACCTAACTCCAGTCAGAATGGCAATATATCAACAACTCAAAAAATAACAGCTGCTGGAAAGGGTGTGGTGAAAAGGGAATACTTCTACACTGTTGGTGGGAGTGTAAACTAGTGCAACCTCTGTGGAAAGCAGTGTGGTGATTCATAAAAGCTCTAAAAATCAACCTTCCATATGATCCTGCAATCCCCCTACTGGGAATATACCCTGAAGAACTCAAATCACTCTATAAAAAAGATACCTGCACATGTATGTTTATCACAGCATTGTTCACAATAGCAACAACCTGGAAACAACCATGCCGCCCATCAAAAGAGGACTGGATTAAAAAAAATGTGGTACATATACACGATGGAATACTACGCAGTCATAAAAAAGATCAAAATCATGAATTTTGCAGCAGCCTGGATGGAACTAGAGTCTATAATACTGAGTGACCTCTCACAGAAACAAAGATCCGAGTATCACATGTTGTCACTCATATAATGGACCTTGAACATCCAATGTAATATTATAAGAAAATGTCTGAGGGTACTGGGAAACTATGGGGGGGGAGAGGGATGGGATCAACAGTAGCAAATATCTGTCTGGGGATGGGAAACACCTCTTATCAACAGGGCGCCTGAATGAAACGTAATTGTACACCTAACCCTTAACTGTACCCCACAAAACCATAATAAAAATTATTGATTAATTTTAAAAAAAAAAGAACTTTGACAATAGGGCTCCAAGTTCTCCTAGCCTGGAGTGTTTCTGTAGATAAATCTGGTGCTATTCTAATTGATATTCCCTGGTATGTAGTCTGACCTTTTTCTCTTGCAGTCTTTAGGATTTTTTCTTTTATACCTACTTTGTTTAGGTGAACTGTATGTCTAGGAGTTGATCTTTTCATTTGTTTTCTTGCAGGGGTTCTCTGAATCTCTTGTGTTTGAATTTTTTCATCCTTGATGAGATGAGGGAAGTTTTCTTGAATGATTTCATGAAACGTTTGTTCCAATGTGGCCTCTGTTTCTCTCTCTGCTTCTGGAAGGCCAATTACTTTTAGGTTTGGTCTCTTGAAGTGATCATTCTTCTCTTGAAAGTTTTGTTCTGCCTTTTTGAGCTTCTTTTCTATGCTTTTGACAGTTTGGGTTAGTTCTGTGTTTTGGTCTTCGAGCTCTGAGAGTCTTTCTTCTGCTTGGCTAATTCTGCTTTCCATGCTTATTAGTTTGTTATTCATTTCCATCAGAGTATTCTTTACTGCTGTTATTTCTGACATCAGCTCCTTCCTATTTTCCTCTTGTCCTTCCTCGATTTTTGTAATTCTCTCTATTAATGTCTTGATGTCTGGGTTGGTTGCATGTGACCAGTCATTCTGGGGGCTTTTCATTTTTTGTGTTCCACAATCTGTTTTCTCAGTGTCTAATCTCCCAGGGATCTGTGTGAGACCTATATTCTTCTTTTGGTTTTTCTTCATTTGTCTGTTTTTTTCCCCCTTCCCTACTTTTTCCTTCCCTCCATGTCATCATCTTTTTTAATTCTGTTATTCAGGGGTAGAGTGATTGCTTTTACTTTTGTTTGTTCAATCTCCTATTCTTTATATATGCCCTCTTACTTTGTTCAGTTCTGGAGTTGCACTGTAGGTTGGGGGTGATCCTTTTTGCAATTTTGAGATTTACTTCAGGGGGAGCTGTGATTCAAAATCTATCTGCAGGTCCTGGTATTCATCAAGAGGTTTATGGATAATCTAAAACCCACTTCCCACTGCCTTGGAATCTGTCCATGCAGTGGGGCTGTACATTTACTCCCTGAAATAAAATGTGGTTAGCAGAGGGAACAGAATGGAGCAGACAGTGGGGGAAGAGGGGAGTGGAGAGAGAGAGGAGGTAAGGGGGGAAACAGATGAGTGCATCAACAAATGGAGAGAGAAACCTAAACTGAAACAGATAAAAACAATAGACCACGGCTACACACTAACCAACTCCCATACAAAAAAATAAAACATAAAATGATACTAGCATACAAGCTAACTAACCACCTTATTGGTGTGCTATTCCTCTATACAAAGATATGGTTTACAGAAAGGAGAAAAGAGAAAAAAAGGAAGAGAAAAAAAGGATCAAAATAATAGGAATAGAATCAAGTCATTAAACTAACAGAACCAATCAAGCACACTCTGACACTTTTCGTTTAAGTCCAATGTCCTTTCAGCTCTGATCTCTAGCTTTCTTTTCAAGCTGGTAAATTAGTTCGCAGTTAGGGTCAGTTGCCCCTGCCTTGCTGTGAAGGACGGTTCAGATCACCCTCAGTTCACTACTCAAATCTGGGCCCATGTCTCTTTTTCAAACTTGTTTCTCCCGTTTCGGTGTTGTTACCTTGAATTGCCAGCAGGTGGTGCTATCTCAGCTGCTCGCCCCAGAGGGGGTGGCGCCAGGACAGGAGCCCTGATGGAAACTTGCCTCAGGGCACACCGGAGGAGACCCACAGCGGCAGAACATCAAGGTAGCAGCAGAGGTGGCAGCATTCCCAGCAGATCTTGTCTGCAGGGGCTTCAAGGACTGAAGTCGTGGATCGCCTCAGGCATGGGTGGCGCGATGCACTATGGCTGCCATGGAGGCTGCAGCAGCACCAGCGTCTGCTGTGTCTGCAGTTGCAGTGGCTGTCCAGACCACTGCAATGCCCCAGTGGTGGCAATGGCCGAGCTCCGTGTGAAGAGCAGGCTGCCAACGTTGGGGTCCGCTGCCCCCAGGGAGAGAGCCAGAGACCCTCTGCATTCTCCTTTGCAGAGGGTTTCATAGACCAGGCTGCCCTGTTGCCATCTTGCCAGAAGTCGCATATTTTAATGTTTCTGAAATTGAAAGCCATCTTAGCCGGCCTCAGTGGCTCAGCCTGTCATCCTGCGCCTTTGGGAGGCTGGGGTGAGTGGATTGCCTGAGCCCGCGGGTTCAAGACCCGCCTGGGCAGCGAGACCTCATCTCTACAATAAACCAAAAAATCAGCTGGGCATGGTAGTGCATGCCTGTAATTCCGGCTACTTGGAAGGCTGAGGCGGAAGGATCGCGGGAGCCCAGCAGGTCGAGGCTGCAGTGGCCCAGAGCGGCCACTGCACTCCAGTCTGGGCGACAGAGTGAGACTCCAACTCAAAAAAAAAAAAAAGAAAGCCATCTTAAAACTGATGTGTACATATAAGGAAACAATTTTCTTTAAGAAGCTGTTATATTAATTCAATGACACATCTTATAATTGTAAGAAGCATTTTCAAATCCAAGAAACGTGTGAACTGCATATCCCTTTCAATATTAGGTTAAAAACTGTATACCATATGTTTGTATGAGTGAATCTTCACTCAAACATTTCCACACTGTGAAACATTTAGGTTCAAGGCATTTTTGGACTTTTCCATACCTGACTTCATGAGGCAAGTGGCAGTCAAAATTCCATTTAATGCACAAAATTAGTGAAAGCACTGAATAAAATAACCTTCAGGCTATGTGTATAGATATACATGTGACATAAGTGAACTTCATGTTAAGATTTAGGTCCCTTTCCCAAGATATCTCATTATGTGTATGTAAGTATTACAAAATCTGAAAAAAATCCCAAATATGACATAATTCTGGACTCAAGCATTTCCGATAAGGGTTACTTCCTATATTAGTAATGATGGCACAAACACCTCTTTCCCACTTTTATATCTATGTTGTTAAATGACAAGGTCCCTGAAGCCAAAGCTTGTATGTCTCCACTTCATATGTGAACAAGGACCTCACAGACTACAAGTCTGTCAACCTGATGTCATGGGCTAAAATAACAGAAGAACTGGGACTTACAGTTCTTCTGTAACCTCACAGAAGGTTGTTCCACAGTAAGTTCATCATCAGAATCACTGTAGAACTTTGAGTAAAGATATGGTTTGTGGACATAAGCATGCCGTACGCTTTTTGTTTTCCCTTCACTAGAGTCACTAGTTTGAGTTTTTGTTTTATTCTGTTTGTTCTTCTCTTCATCTGCAAGAAAGTTAATAGAAAGATGAGCACTTCTGTGAATTAGTAATAAAAATCAATGCTATGCTGTACGAACAGCAAAAGCAATATCAACATAATTTAAGTATATTCTTAAGTCCAACAGGGGAAATACCAGTATGCAAAAATTTCAGAAATTGACATCTTTAAAAACTATAATTCATATCTTATCTCTTTACCATCAGCTTCTCACACATAAAGGAACAAGGCAAAAGAAAAATTAGACATTATAGTTATTCATGCTGTTAAAAAGAAAAA
>NW_007049598.1:0-476 GCF_000164805.1 Carlito syrichta
CAACTTGCTATGTTCCCCAATCACAAGGGAAGATTGTTAATACTACAGGTCATTCACTCATGGTAAGAACAGTTCATGACAACTAGGCACCATGGATGCTGAGAACAGTGGAGCCTCTTGTATGTAGGGAGACACGTCCTTCAAAGCCGTTGATTATCAGAAAGAACAAAAATAGTTGAAAAATACTCATTATGCAAGACCATCACAAGTAGCAGTAAGGTTTACAAGGTTTTTTTTTGAGTTGGAGTCTCACTTGGTCTTCCAGACTGGAGTGCAGTGGCCACTCCCGGCCACTGCAGCCTCGACCTGCTGGGCTCCGGTGATCCTTCTGCCTCAGCCTTCTGAGTAGGTGGAATTACAGGCATGTGCCACCACGCCCGGCTGATTTTTTGATTTATTGTAGAGATGAGGTCTCACTGCCCTGGCAGGTCTCGAACCCACAGACTCAGGCAGTCCACTCACCTCAGCCTCCCAAA
>NW_007049599.1:0-802 GCF_000164805.1 Carlito syrichta
GTTTGCCTCACCCAATAGACACCACAGGCAACCGGGTGAGAACAGAACCAGGCATATGCCCTTCCGCTGTCAGACCTCATCAGAAGGCTTTGCGACCATAAAAAGAACAGGACTTCACCAGCTCGAAACAGCCACTTGAACAGACACCATCTTGCTGTCCCCACGAAAAGCTCCTGTCATCTTCCACCAGAGACTCTGCCCATATTCTTGCAAGATGTGGATGTGCCATCCAAGCCGGCACGGGAAAACTCCTCCTCACCTTGGCTCTCCCTAACCTGGTTCGCTAACCCTTTCTCCTTTCCATTTTCTATTGACATCCAATGTTACTTTGACATGGAATGTTTAATCTATGATTTTTATATATTGGTTAAGTACACTACTATCTACTGTGTGTGATATTGGCTGGACTGGAGGAGTGGCTTGAGCCTACCTGCCTGACGCTCTTACTACCTGGTAAAAGGGAAGTACGAAGTAGCGTTGTCTCCTCGGGAACACCGTGTAGCTTGTGGCTTTTAAGATCACACCAGCATCGGTAAAATTCTGACATTTTGGAACACTACAAATATGGGTGTACCTGGTCTGACCTCGTGCCACTCAGGATATAGAATGTAGAAGTAATTATTTTTAGAGTGGTCATCTCACTCTGTCGTTCAGATTGAGTGCGGTGGCACAATCTCAACTCACCACCACCTCTACCTCATGGGCTAAGGTGACCCTTCCGCCTCGGCACCTCAGCCTCCCAAGTATCTGGGGACTACAGGCATGTACCACCCCATGCCTGAATATTTATTTATTTTATTTT
>NW_007049600.1:0-301 GCF_000164805.1 Carlito syrichta
GAGGGCATCCTCATCCACCAGGCGTTTTCCTTAGGATGAGAAAGGACAATCTTAATCAAATCACAAGAGTTTACATGAACACAAAGCCAGGTGGGTGGGGGGGGCATCCCCGCCCACCAGGCGTTTCCCCCCAAGCATGAGGAAGGGCAATCCCAAAATTATTTCACTGTTCCTTATGCTTGGTTTATGTTCCTCAAAAGCAACAGTTTTAATATCATAAAACCTAATAGTCAATAACTTCTAAAACTTATGCATACCCAACACCTAATGACTGACTTAAATCCTAATACCTTTCTATTCT
>NW_007049601.1:0-848 GCF_000164805.1 Carlito syrichta
CCATGGTCTCTCAGAGACTCAGACACAGAGCTGAGGTGGTCATAGGGTCTCTGACTCCCCATCCCTGAACGTTGCAAATGTGATAAATCAGCCTCGTGCGAGGCCCTTGCTCGTGCCTGACATCTGGACACTAGGCCTCACCAGAAGACTCTCCGTTCTCCACCTCTAGATAGCACCTCTGGCCTTCCTGATTTCTGGTCAGTGGGTCAAGGATATTAAGTTGCATCTGTTTTAGAACCTCCTAACCGTGCCAATGCTACTGTGTTGTTCTGGGTACTTCCTATTTAACAGTATTTCCTTTGGGGATGGGCTTTCGTGGCTGGCACTCTCCTGTGGGAGGGACCAGTGGACACTGGCCCGAGTCCAAGCAGCATAAAGCAACAGGCAAAACTCTTTCCATTGAGCTGTGTTTCCATGGTTGGTGGTCCACCCATGACTGCAGAGGCTGTCTTTTCAAGGGGCTATGCGATTGTTGATGCCATCGGCCCCCCTGCTTTTGAGGCCGAACAAGGACAGGACTCTGCTTCGCTCATGTATTTAACCACCAGATTTTGCAGCGACGGTCCATCTAGAGTCACTCTACAGAACACAACCTTTAAAAACTTACTAAATAGGCAATGTTTCACCATTAATCTCGCTTTGGACAATAGATGCCAGTCCGCTGTTCATCCACATACGAACAAGACACAGAGAGCGGCCGATTGCAACCCTTGCTTCATTATAATAATAAAAACCCCAGTCAGACACAGAAGCTCATGACTGTGATCCCAGCATTTTGGGATGCAGTGGCAGGAGGATTCGTTGAGCCCGGAAGTTTGTCGGGAAACTTCATCGTTATGAAAAATACA
>NW_007049602.1:0-776 GCF_000164805.1 Carlito syrichta
GAATCACAGTGTAGCTGCTTCAGGAATGTCTTCAGGCTATATGCCTTTGTTTCCCCCATAGCTGAACACAGGATTCTCACCAGAAAAATATAACACTCTGCCTGTACAGAGGCTGTGCCCGCCCCAGCAATGGCTTCGTAAGTCCCAGTGAGAAGGCAGACAACTCCCTCCTCTGGAGTCCTCGGTGAGCCCTCCCAGACTGCCAATCCCAAGAGCAGTACTGCTTTGCAGTGGTGGAAAACACTATGCCAGAGCTGCAGGCACAGCCATTATCTCATTTAATTCTCCCAGCCACTGGGGAAATAGGTAATGTCCCATCCTACAGATAAGGAAATTAAAGCTCAAAGAGAGAACCAACACACACCCAAGGTCACCCAGTTATCCATGACCAAGCTGGGACTGAACTTAGGTCTCGTCTGACTCCAAAGCTCAAATTCCCAGCCTTAGGTAAATGGTACTATTATCTGAAGAAAACTGGAAATCAGAAAATCAGTCAAATGAAAAGAACACACGAAGACATGTCTAGTACTGTCCCTGTAGTCTACTACTTCTGAAAAAGTAACTTCAGATCTTTGAGCTTGAAGGTAAAAGATAGATGTCCCGATGCCTTCATTTTCCAGGTTGGGAAACTAAAGCAGGGAAGGAGGGAATGTGATTTCGCCAGTCACCCAACCAGGTGGTACTGATTCCAGGTCACCTGACTCTCGGCTAAGTGCTCTGCTTAGCAAGTTTGACAGTCTTTACCCATTTGAACCTGAGTAATTTGGACCATCAGT
>NW_007049603.1:0-933 GCF_000164805.1 Carlito syrichta
TGCATTCCAGAACATAAAATATTCATTAACGGGGGGAATATTAAAATGGATTTTTTTGCACATTAATTTTTTTTGAGAAGCTATGATTACATAAAGTTGAAAAAATATAAGCATCATACAAATTAATTCCTATAATTTTCTGAAACCATGAAATCTTTTGCTCAAACTATACAATAAAAAGAACAATCACTTGCCTAAACTTTGGAGTCTTTGCATGACTCCCCAAAAGAAGCCCTTCAAGCTACAGTATATGTCAAAGGAAAGAACAGGAAGAAGAAACTCCCTCATCCCAAAATGAGAACAGATGGGAATGTAAAATTAGATCGGAAGAGACAATGAAGCTTTAGATGGCTGACCAAGACGTTGTCCCCAGAGCAGGGCCAAACACACCAAACTCAGCTTGTTCTACCTCTCGTTAACTTCCATTATCTCCAATAAAAATGCAGAACACTTAGATTAGATGCACTGTTTTTTCAAAAAACAATTATAAGCATTTATTTATATTTAGAAACTTTATGTTTCTATATATGTATATAAATAAATGCTTAGGGTTCGAGACCCATCTGGACAGGCGAGACCTCATCTCCACAATAAATCAAAAATTTAGCCGGCCATGGTAGTGCGCGCCAGTAGTTCCAGCTACTCAGAAGGCTGAGGCGGAAGGATCGCCAGAGCCCAGCAGGTCGATGCTGCCATGGCCAGGAGTGACCACTGCACTCCAGTCTGGGTGACAAGAGTGAGACTCCAACTCAAAAAAAAAAAAAAAAAAAGAAACTTTATGAAGAAATTACTAATAAATATGTTTTAAAAATTTGTCTAATCAATGTTGTCTCCTAATTGCTTTTTTGAGTTTAACGTTATTTCAAACTAAGACTGTCAACTATATATATATATAGAGAGAGAGAGAGAGAGAGAGAGAGAGAGAGAGAGAGA
>NW_007049604.1:0-777 GCF_000164805.1 Carlito syrichta
AGCAGTCTCTCCCTTTCTCTTTCATCTCTGCCCATTTTGTTTTGTCTCTTCTTTCTCCAGCCCTGGTCTGTTCCTCCCTTCTCCTGTTCCTCCACCTCCTTCCCTACTTTCTTCCCAGACTCCTGTTCATGCTTTGGTTTCTCCTTCCCACCACGTTGTAGTTCAAGCATCACCAGATTTGCATTTTCTGGAGAGATCTGTCTCACCCCAGTTGTGTCATTCATGTGTCCATCCATGGCCTAGTCACCTGTGATTGTTCATTTATTTGTTCATCAAACTTGGGCTGGGTTGGACCAGGTGCTGAGGAAGCATTATTGAGTACAGCAGGTTTTGTTCCTGTTCCCTGGGAGTGAAACACAAAGTAAATAATCCACAGATTTATCCAAATTCCTTGTGGTGGCAAATACACCTGAATGATCACGTCCCATACGTGTGTGCTTGGTAGCTGGAAAAAGGTAGCCAGGAAAGGTGTTTCTGACCTATAAACTGTGAGATAGAAAAAGGGCCGAAAGGGGGCCTAATTCCTGGAGAAGGAGCAGTAACAAACAATCCCCTAGGTCCCGAGGATCCCAGCATCAGACTGAGAGTTACACAATTGGATTCCTTGGTCCTAAGGCTTGGACTGAGCCATACTACCAGCATCCCAGTGTCCCCATCACTGCATGAGCCAATTTCTGTGGTAAGTCCCCAGGACACATCCTATTAACTTATTCTCTCTGGAAAGCCCTGATGAATGTAGTGCATTTTGTTTTATTATGATGGCCATTCTTACTGGGG
>NW_007049605.1:0-800 GCF_000164805.1 Carlito syrichta
CTTCACACAAAAAAGGAAACAAGATGCCTACAACTCCTCGTACCCTGTTTCTATGGTAAATACCACAAGGCCTGATCTTGACTGCAAATGGTATGCTCTAGAACTACTCAAACTCTGAGGAAACTGAAACCCTTTCCCCCTCCTGTCTGTGCTGAGACCTCTTGGAAGTTGCTGACTCAGTCTCGGTCCCTCATTCCTCAGAAATTCCCCAAATTTCTGCATCTTGCTCTGGCTTCTGCCAGTTCTGTTCAATCCTTGCTTCCTCAAAGACTAGGGCAGGCAAAGGTCTGTCCGACTCATCTATGAAACTATTTCCTCACGATGGCGCTGTGGCTCAAGAGGACGCTAACAGGCCTGTCTGACACCCGCCCATCAACTTGGAAAAAAAGGCGCCATCAAACTCTCCTCCCTGTGATCCACCTTCAGTTTTTTTCTCCCTGAGCTCAACAAAGTTCCAGACACTTGGAAGGCTGAGCTGGAAGAGTCGCCCGAGCCCAGGAGTTGGAGGCTGCAGTGTCTGTGACCGTCTACTCTGTGCGACAGAGTTAGACTCTGACTCTAACAATCAAACCCCAAAATAAAATTTTAAAAAACATTGAAAAATGAAAAATGAATAATGTTGGAAAAATCATGAAGAAAGAGGCATTGTGTATGTTTATACTGTTAGAAGGTGAGTTAGCTTTACAATTGTGAAACACTGTGGGTTAGCTGTTCATGTGCTAACAGCCTACAGTATAGAAACTGCAACCTTAGGAATACATTTGAAAGAAATCATCCTCTATGTAATGAAAAGACATGGA
>NW_007049605.1:2368-3285 GCF_000164805.1 Carlito syrichta
CCTGATCGAGAGAGGCTGCTCTTGAGAGCAGTGCCCAGGAAAGGAGGGACCTGGAGTCATACCAGACAGACAGTCAGTCACCCAGGTGTCATGGAGCAAGTTCCGCGGAAGGGCCATGACCAGAACGGGAAGCAGGAGGCAGTTAAGGAAGGATGTAGCTTCTGATAACAAATCTCCAATGTGA
The DNA here is from genome assembly GCF_000164805.1 of Carlito syrichta. Lineage (NCBI taxonomy): Eukaryota > Metazoa > Chordata > Mammalia > Primates > Tarsiidae > Carlito > Carlito syrichta. The sequence continues at coordinate 2,553 of NW_007049605.1, forward strand.
TACGAAATTGGAGTTTGCAGGTCGCACACAAATATAACTTTAGAAAAGAGAAACGGGCAAGAATCATCTCTCCAATACATCCAAAAATTAGCCGGGCGTGGTAGCACGCGCCTGTACTTAGAGCTACTTAGAAGGCTGAAGTTGAAGGATCGGCGGAACCCAGCGGGTCCAGGCTGCGGTGGCCGGGAGCGGCCACTGCACTCTAGTGTGGGCGACAGAGTGAGACTCCATCTCCAAACCATAACAGAAAAAAGCCAGGTTCCGTGACTCAGCCTGTAATCCTGCGATTGAGGAGGCTGCGGGGGGAGGACAACCTAAGCCCGCGGGTTCGAGACCCACCTGGGCTCCTTGGGGAATCCTCATCTCTACAATAAATCAAGAAATCAGCCGGGCGTGGTAGCACACGCCTGTAATGCCAGCTCCTCGGAAGGCTGAAGCGGAAGGATCAATGGAGCCAAGCAGATCGAGGTTGCGGTGGCCGGGAGAGGCCACTGCATTCCGGTGCGGATCACAGAGTGAGACTCCAACTCAGCCCAGAGCCCTCGGTTCAGAGAAATGTGAACTGTTATTTGCTGGAGTGGAACTATGTCCTTAAGAACATTTTACTGAAACCTGCTAGTTATTAAGGATGAATGTTTCCTTGCCTTAAATGGTGGACAACCAAACTCTTCGACAACCAAAATATGAAATTCAAATTTCCAAGCGTAAATTATATTCAGATGAAAAAACATGC
>NW_007049606.1:0-768 GCF_000164805.1 Carlito syrichta
CCCACAAACCATCTAGCTTCCCAAAAACAGTCAGATCGACGAATCCGCCATTAATCTCAAGCACCGACGTTAGGCCAGAACGAAATTAGATCAAAGTAACAGAATTTTCTTAAAAACCTAAATCCATCGATCCTCAGTAAACAGCGGCATCATTTAAAAGCGGTCCAATAGAATGCTCTCATTCGGACGGGGCCCATCGATCTTTCAGTCTATCGGTCAAATAGGATTTCAGTTCAATGCCTTAAAACATAAAACTCTGCTTCCGTAGTACCTTTCCGGACCGAAGTCGTCAGCAAACTCACGTCTTTAGATTCCAACCGTGAAGGGTTTACGTCAGGTCAGTCAAGACGGCCGGAGTCTAAAGGGCGTCATTCAGTGCAAATCGCTAGCAACTTTGAAGTCCTTCAAAACTCTCATTCAAGACGTGTGTGGGCCGGGCTCGGCGGCTCAGCCTGTCATCCCACACCCCGGAAGGGTGAGGTGAGCGAATCGCCCGACCCCGCGGGTTCGAGACCCGCCCGGGCGCCTCGGCGACACCCTATCTCCACACACACACACACACTCACACACACAGACACACACACACACACACACACACACACACACACACACACACACACACGCCAGGCACGGTAGCGCACGCCTGTAGTTCTCCCGCCCAGGGAACCCGGCGAGACCTCATCTCTACAATAAATCAAAAATAGCCGGGCGTGGTAGCACGTGCCCGTAGTTCCAGCTACTCGGAAAGCCGAGGCAAAAGGATCGCCA
>NW_007049607.1:0-790 GCF_000164805.1 Carlito syrichta
ACCAGCAGGTACTCAACCAATTATTTCCTTTGGGTAAATGATGAAAATCATGCAAGTGACTGGCAAACAAAGTTAGTAAATAAAAAAATCTACCTGTGGCAATTTGTTTCCCATTTACTCTGAATAGGACTGTTTAACAATTATATGTAGATTAAAATGTGAAACGTATGATCTGATACTAACTTTGCCTGATGCATGTAGTAAAAAATACGTTTGAATATACTTTACATTAAAAATGAATGTTTATTGATCTTTTTTCTTTATTTCTGCTGAGGCTTGAAGCAGTGAGTAAGCAAACTCAATAGTCAACAATAGAATGTTTAAATGTCTCCCATATGATAGAATACCTTCTGGCCATCAAGCAGTATTTTTAAACATAATTAAGGATATGAAAGAACTTTTATGATATATGCCAAATTTTAAAAGAGCAGGAAACAAAATACAAAGTGCAACCCCAGTATTGTAAGAATAAATGATATAAATAAACACAAGTATTTAGAGAAAATATGTGAAGAAACAGCCACTGCTTAGTTTGTCTTACAGTTTAGGGTAAGCACTTCTGTTTTTCCAGTTTTGCTCATCTTATTCAATTTTATATCGTAATTAATTTCCATATTTGTTTTATTTCTCATTAGACGGTCAGTTCTGTGAGATCGGTGACCATACCTTAGATGCAATTATGGAATATTTTGCAGTATGTGGCATTCAAAACATTTTGCTGGATGAAATGGAATTAAATATAAAGTAGTCTATGATTTTACTTTGGGAATAGTCACATGTGCTGGTGTTA
>NW_007049608.1:0-483 GCF_000164805.1 Carlito syrichta
TCCCTGAGTACTCAGCAGTTTTTACCCAAAACGGCATGACTTCCATGCCCACCCTCCCCATTCACCTGATTTCAAGTGACTTTTTATTGTTTCTCTGGATAAAAAAGTCCTCAAAGGGAAATATTTTGATGATGTGGAAGAGGTCAAACAGACGAACAAAAGGCAGATACTCTAAAAGGCTTCAAGGTGGACTAGTTCAAAAACTGTTCTGAGCAATGGAAAAAGCATCTCAGTAGGTGTATTGCATCAAATAATACTTCAAAGGTGTGACTGAAGTTTAAACATGTAAGATTAAATATGTAATAATTTTTTGTAAGTAAATTCCTATATTTAGAAGGGGGCTCCTCTCTTGTACCTCTGAAGTAGAACATTGTTAGTGTGTCTCCGGCCTTGTCAGCTGAAAGCAAACCACTCCTGTGGACATTAGGACCAGGTGTGTAGAAAAATCATCTCTCCAGATTAGATCAAAAGCTGCACACCAGT
>NW_007049609.1:0-740 GCF_000164805.1 Carlito syrichta
ATGGCTATCTCTCTGTGCATATACACCCCTGGTGTCTTTCTGTGCATCCAAATGTTCTCCTCCTTTAAGGATGTCAGTTTGGTTGGATTATGGCCTACCCCAAAGGCCTCATGTTCAATTTATCTCATCTTGAAAATCCAATCTCCAAATACAGTCACATTCTGAGGTACTAGGGGTAAAGACTTCAACATAGGAACTTAGAGAGTACAAAGTTCAGCCCGCAACAGAGGTCATTAGAAAGAGAGAGTGAGAGAGACAGAGACAGAGAGACAGAAACAGAGAGAGAGAGAGAGAGAGAGAGAGAGACTTTATCTTGGAGATGATTTCTATTGATTTCTTTTTCACAACTTCACACCTTCTTTTTCTTTTAGTTAAACATTATGAATGATATGTTATAGAGAGTTTGTTTTAATTCTTTAAAGGCTACTAAAGTTTGTTCTGGTAGACAATTAAATGTCTGGTGCATCCTCTTAGTTCTGTCTGGATTCATTTTCTGATTTCCTAGAGTAGAACTATTTCAGTTTGTTTTTAGTTCTAGGGCATGGCCCAACTGAAATAACTCCTAAGATGTAGTCCTTCTGAGGTCCTAACTAAATACCCAAGTCGTCAGCAAGTTCTCTCCACTCTGGTTGGGCTAGAATGCCCGTGTTTCCATCATTTGGCTTTGGTGTGTTTGTTTAACACTTATCCAAGTAGCAGCTGCTCTTTGCTAGACCTCACAGTCTCAGTCTCCCCATGCA
>NW_007049610.1:0-739 GCF_000164805.1 Carlito syrichta
TAGTAACCTGAGCCGGCAGGCAAAGGGTTACATTAGCCCTTTAAGTTTCCATCCCAAGGTATGCTTAGGAAAGCTTGTTTGCTTAACATTTACATAACATAACATGGTCATTATGGGACAACAAAAGCCAAACTTAACAAAGTTTTAAATATGAATGCTGCAAACCCATACAGTGAATGTGGGGTAGAAAATCATATACTAATTCTGGGAATTTATAAAATATCACAAGCTTATTATAGCAAGGTGGTTACTTTTATAAAAGTCTTTGTTCCCTGCAGGTTTACATAGCCACTGCGTGTAAATTATCACTGGGATAAAAACTGGTGATAGAGAGCAGCTGGCGCCTCTGAGTCTGCTGCCACCTTGTAGGAATGTCTGAAAGGGGCTTATCGCTTTATCATTTACACCCCGTTGTAAAAGCAGAAGTTAGTCTACTAATTTGGGGCTGACAATGCTTAACTCAAGAGTTCTAAATACAAACACTGCTTAAAACCCGACATATGCCTAATTCTACGGGGTCTGAGGTAGGATTTAAAGTACTAAGATTTCATAAAATATATGAGGTAGGAATACACAAAATATATAGTAAACATGAGGTGGGGATGTATGAAATATAGTGAACTAAATGCTACTTTTACAGCAAATAAGTTTCTTGCTTCTTGGGTCTCTCAATAGCATGCTCTTAACCCTAAATCTATTGTTGTCCTCTCAGGACCTCTGAACTTTTGAATTTCTGTAA
>NW_007049611.1:0-316 GCF_000164805.1 Carlito syrichta
GCCATGTGGCTAGCCAGTTGACTTTGCTAGCTGACTTAACCAGCTAGCCAGCTGGCTAGCCAGCTGACTCAACTAGCTGACCTAACTAGTCAGTCAGCTGACTAGTGAGATGACTTAACTAGCTGACAACACTAGCTAGCCAGGTGGCTAGCTAGATGGTTTAACTAGCTGACTTAACTAGCTAACCAGCTAACTTAACTAGCTGACTGAACTAGCTAGCCAGCTGGCTAGCCATCTGACTAAACTAGATGACTTACCCAGCTAGACACCTGTCTACCCAGTTGACATAACTGGGCTAGCTACCTAACTAGCCAGG
>NW_007049612.1:0-722 GCF_000164805.1 Carlito syrichta
AAAGGTGCTGGGAAAAGGATGACAACATGCCCACGACTGAAACAGGACCCCAATCTATCACCACACACATTAACTCTAAATGGATCAAAGACATAAACGTAAAACACAAAATTATAATAATTTTAGAAAACGCAGGAGACACCATTAGGGAACCTGGAACCAGAAAATAATTTCTCTTCAGTGCCTCAAAATACACGTTCCTTAAAAAGGAAGTTCGACAAGTGGGATCTCAGCAAATTAATATACTTCTACAAAACAAAAGAAACCATCAGAAGAGCAGGGATACCATCAACAAAATGGGAAAAACGATTCTCCAGATATATATCTGTAAAAAGGCGTAGCATCTAGGATCTACAAGAAACACAAACACTCAGAAAAATCAGACAAACATTCCCGTTGAAATGTGTACAAAATACGTGATTGGACACTTTTCATAAGAAGAGATACGGACAGCCAGCAGACACATGAAACTTGCTCAGCCTCACTCATCATCAAAGAAATGCAAATGAAACCACTTTGAAATACCACATACACCCTGTAAGAGTGGTCATCATTAATAAAACAAACAATAACAGATGCAGGTATGAATTTGGGAAGAGATAGATGCTTCTACACTGCATGTGGACTGTAAAGTAGAGCAACATCTTTGGAAAACAGCGTGCTGGTTTGTAAAGGGACAAGGTATTGACCTACCATGTGATTCAGTAATTTCCCCTGTAGAT
>NW_007049613.1:0-796 GCF_000164805.1 Carlito syrichta
ACCTTAATTTGCTTTAGTTATTTAAAGTCTGTCCCATTGGGCTGTTGGAGGGTACAGATTATTACATATTTTCTTGGTCACGTTTTTTGAAAACCAAGAATTTGTTTTAAATGCTTGCAATTAATTTCTCAAAGGAGAATTTTAAAACAAACAAATAGCTAAATAAAAATCATAAACAGCAATGGTAGGAATTCCTGGAACCCTGATGGCTTCTTCCAGGCTGAGTGTTCTCATCCTTCCTTGAAGCCCCCTTTTTTTGCTTCATGACTTTTCAATGATGTCTACAAAATGGCCTGGTACAAAACCTTTTTAGAGTGAACAGACCACGTAGATGTAAAATGATCTGTTTTTACTTATTCCTAATTAGGAACAGGCAAAATTGTTAAAACAAACAAACAAACAAACAAACAAAAACCTCATGAATTGCTAAACAATAGTCTTTAGTTGTAAGATGTGGACAATTCAATGAAAGTGATTAGGTCTCACTTTATGCTCCACAGAGTGTGCCTAGTACTTGACCTGTCCCTTAGGTGAAATACTGAGCTTACAAGGTGACTTAATCAGGTGGGAATGGCCAGTTCCCATGCCTTACTAAGTCCTGCAAAGTATTTGGCATTTAAAGCTTCACCAATCTTGTAAGAGGTGTGCTAGTTAAGCATAGCCAAAAAGGCAGGCAGTAGTGTTATTTAGCATTACAATATAAAGGAGGGACTCAGCATATATTACACGACTCTAAGAGACTTTCCAACAGTTTTACAGGGACAAGCAGTTGACTGCGATTTTAGGCAAGGCCTAA
>NW_007049614.1:0-1048 GCF_000164805.1 Carlito syrichta
TTCTTAATACTTATATTAATAACATATACCTAACAAATATAACATATTTATAGCAAATATAACAAAAATTCTATGTTTAGGATCACTTCTTATTTGACAGTGTTTCACATTAATTTAACATATCAAATAAGCCTAGTTTAACATCTTTGCTTTCTAAGGATAGAAAACAAATCTTTTGAGATTTTCTAGGTCCCTCAGGAAAATCAAAATTGGTTTGAGTTCCAAAGCAGTATATTTATAATTTAGTTTTGATAACTTGTCAAAAATACCAAAATATTTAAAATTCTTGATTAAATAGGATCACAGATCACTCTAAAACATTATTCAGGTATCTATTTAACTAAATGACAAAAATTTAAAAGACCAATACAGAAAGTTATGTCTTTTTTTAATGTTAAGTTTAATATTAAGTTTTCTTAAGTAATCAAAGACCCTGATAAGACAAAATGAAACACAGGAAATTATTTTAAGAAGACTGTGACTCTTTTTCTCCCAGGCAGAAATATTCAACAGGTAATGAAAACCCTTGTATAATAATCCAAGAAAACTTTGTTCTTTTAACAGAAAAATAACAAAATTCTTGCTTTCTTATTCTCTCTTTACAACTTTCTGTATCCATTTTTTATCCATTTAATTTTTGACTCTTTTTAAATTATAAATCAATCTTTAACCTCTAAACTAGGACAAAATTGCTGTTTTTTTCTTAACAGAAGTGTATCTTTTTATGTCTTAAAAATTTTCCTGCCAAAAAATCTTACATTCCTTATATTCTGTGCATACAGTTTCATTTTTTATTATTTCTAGTAGCTTTAATTACATATTTTGGTTAGAACTTGGAATACCTAGTAATCTTAATTACCAGTGAAAATTAGAAATAACCAGTTGTGAACTGTCTGTCACAAACTAGCATTCCATTATAGATTGTGAAGTTACAAATACTTTCTAGAAATTATTATGAAATAATTTCATTTCATAATTTCTAGAAGCATAGACCTTTGCAATAGCTCCATTTAAAAAAATTTTTCTCATCAAAACAGCAAAAATATTG
>NW_007049615.1:0-852 GCF_000164805.1 Carlito syrichta
ATCTGTCAAGGCCTCCTTACATTGATAAAGGCCTTTGGCAAAGTCTCAGGATACAAAATAAATGTACAAAAGACAATCGCATTTCTCTACACCAATAATAAACAAACAGAAACCCAAATAAAAAACACAATTCCATTCACAATAGCCACAAAAAAAATGAAATACCTTGGCATCTTCCTAACCAGAGATGTGAAAGACCTTTATAATGAAAATTACAAAACACTGCTCAAAGAAATCAAAGCTGACACGAACAAGTGGAAAAATATCCCATGCTCATGGATCGGAAGAATCAACATTGTGAAGATGTCCATCTTACCTAAGGCAATCTACAAATTCAATGCAATACCCATTAAATTACCAACAACATTCTTCTCAGACCTAGAAAAAACAACACAGGAATTCATATGGAAACACAAACGTCCAAGAATAGCCAGAACAATCCTCAGCAAAAAAAACAAAGCAGGTGTTATCACAATACCAGACTTCAAACTTTACTATAAAGCTACAATCATCAAAACAGCTTGGTATTGGTACAGGAACAGGCATATAGATCAATGGAACAGAATTGAGATTCCAGAAGCAAAACCTCAATTCCTCAACCAACTCATCTTCGACAAAGCCCCCATCACCTACCAGTGGGGAGAAGAGAACCTATTCAGTAAATGGTGCTGGGAAAACGGGTTGACCACATGCAGAAGATTGAAACAGGACCCTTATCTATCCCCATGCACAAAGGTTAACTCCAAATGGATCAGAGACCTAAATGTAAAACCTCAAACCATAAGAACCTTAGAAAAGGAAGGAAATACTCTCATGGAAATCGGAACTGGCATCCAATTCCTGTACAAAACG
>NW_007049616.1:0-826 GCF_000164805.1 Carlito syrichta
ACTTAAACCCCTAACCGTAGGTGATTCTTCTGCCTCATGCTCAAAATATGCTGGGTTACAGGAGTGAGCAACTGTGCCAGGCCAACATAATATTATATGTGGCAAAAAATCTAAAGACTCCACCAAAAATCTATTCTAACTGATAAATTTAGTAAAGTTGCAGGATATATGCTCAACATACAAAAATCATAAGAATTTCTACACATCAATAGCAAAAAAGGTAGAAAAAAGTTAAAATAAAAATCTAATTTGCAATAGTTACCCAAAAACCCTTGTAATAATTTAACCAAGATAGTGAAAAATCTTTATAATAAACACTACAAAACATTGATTAAAAAATAAATTGAAGCCGGACTCAGTGGCTCAGCCTGTAATCCCGTGCCTTTGGGAGGCTGAGGTGAGTGGATTGCCTGAGCCCGCGGGTTCGAGACCCGCCTGGGCAACTTGGCGAGACCTCATCTCTACAATAAATCAAAAATGAGCCGGGCATGGTCGCGCGCGCTTGTAGTTCCAGCTACTTGGATGGCTCCAGCGAAAGTATCGCCGGAGCCCCGCAGGTCAAGGCTGCGGTGGCCGGGAGCGGTCACTGCACTCCAGTCTGGGTGACAGAGTGAGACTCCAACGCAAGAAATAAAATAATAAATAAATAAAATAAATAAATTGAGGGCCAGGTGCAATGACTCACACCTGTAATCCCAGAATTTGGAAAGCTAATGCAATAGGATTGCTTGAACACTGAGTTGATACCAACAAAGGTAACATAATATAACATTATGTCTGCAATAAATAAAAAAAATTTATCTGGGCATGGTGGCACTGGACTGTA
>NW_007049617.1:0-765 GCF_000164805.1 Carlito syrichta
TGAGCTCTGGGAACTCTTCAAGCTCTTCACAGTGAATATTGAAGAAAACCCCTCTAGCCTCTGGCAGGCAGAGGGGGGAAAAAGAAATTTTAAAATTCATCGGTGATCTTGTTCTTAAAAAGACCTGTACTGACAAGAAACAATTTTTTTTTTTTTTTACCAGGGATTGAACTTCTGGAATTTTATCAAAGCCTAACTGGCCTGAAGGCAGGGAAGTGCCTGATCTAGCCATCTCTTTTTTTTTTGAATTTGAGTCTCACTCTGTTGCCCAGAATGGAGTGCAGTGGCTGCTCCCGGCCACTGCAGCCTGGCCTGCTGGGCTCTGGCGATCCTTCTGCCTCCCCCTTCCAAGTAGCTGGAACTACAGGTGCGCGCTACCACTCCTGGCTTTTTTTTTTATTGTAGAGATGAGGTCTCGCCAAGTTGCCCAGGTGGTCTCGAACCCGCGGGCTCAGGCAATCCAGCCACCTCTTGTCATCCTGTTTCTCCTAAGGGGCAGAGGTTTGGGGTGGACCTGAGAAGCAGGTGAAGCCCAGGGACCTGGGATCCCTGAAAGACAAAGACTAATCATAGGACTATAGAACTCTTTCTCTCTCCAAACCGTCCCACTGTGTTAAAAGCCTATTTACTACAGGTCCTTTTACCTAGTACATCAGGTCATATTTTCACCAGAATGTGGCAAGGCATACTAAAAGACATTAAGCATAATTTGGAGAGACAGAACAATATAAAACCAGAATTAGCTATGACAAGAATGTTGGAATT
>NW_007049618.1:0-1003 GCF_000164805.1 Carlito syrichta
TACCATTTAAGCTATCAAAATTTAAAAAGATACAGAGGGCCACTACATAATGATAAAAGGTTCACTCCATCAACAAGAAATATCTATCCTAAACATATATGCACCCAACATAGGTGCACCAACATTCATAAAGCAACTTCTAGGAAAACTAAAGAAAGACATTGACTCTAACACCATAATAACTGGGGACTTTAATACACCACTCACAACCTTAGACAGATCATCAGGACAAAAAATCAGCAAGGAGATCCGGAACCTCAGTGAGACTCTGGACCAAATGGACTTAATTGATACCTATAGAACACTCCATCCAAAGACCACAGAATACACATTCTACTCATCACCACATGGAACATATTCTAAGATCGACCACATAATTGGACACAAATCAAGTATAAGCAAATTTAAAAGGACTGAAATTCTACCATGCACCTTCTCGGGCCACAGTGGAATAAAAATAAACATTGACACCAACAAAGTCCCCCCAAAACCCACAAAGACATGGACACTAAACAGCATGATGCTAAATAACTCCTGGGTCAATGATGACATCAAAATAGAGATCAAAAGATACCTGGAAACAAATGAAAATAAAGAAACATCTTACCAAAATCTCTGGGATGCCTGAAAAGCTGTAATAAGAGGGGAATTTATATCCCTACAAACACACATGAGGAAAATGGAAGGAACAGAAATTGATAACCTAACAAGCCACCTAAAGAAGCTGGAAAAGCAAGACCACAAAAACCCTAATTTCAGCAGAAGAATCCAGATCACCAAAACAAAAGCCCAAATCCAGGACATAGAAGACAAAAAGATAATACAAAAAATCAATGAAACAAAAAGCTGGTTCTTCAAAAGGGTAAACAAGATTGATGGTCCCCTAGTTAGACTGACCAAGAAAGAACGAGAAAAAAACCAAATAAGCATAATCAGAAACACAAAAGATGAAGTCACATCTGACCCTGAAGAAATACAAAAGATCATTAGAGACTAATACGTA
>NW_007049619.1:0-824 GCF_000164805.1 Carlito syrichta
TCACATCATCATCAGAACCATCAATGAGATGCAGACTTGCAAGACAAGATGAAGACTAACAGCACCTGGGCAGAGGATTCCTTCTGATAGGTACGCCCTCCACCTGCTATCCATGCCAAACCTGGGTCCTGCCACTCTCCCTTCACCAGCCTGCAGTGCCAGAGATGACCACTTCCTGCCTGAGCTACCACCCACTTTACTGGCTCCTTGCTCTTTGTTATTCTGAGGAAGTGGGCTCCACCCAGGCGTGTGTGTACACGCGCATGCAGAAAGGGTGCAGTGACTCTGTCTTGGAGCATGCGCAGGGGAACCCCAGGAATACCCCCAGGACTTGAGCTCACGGGACTTGGCTGTGCTTCTCCACAGGTGAAGCTCTCAGCACTTCTTCCCTCCCTTCTCTGTCACTTCGGAGAAACTTGTGTAGCACTTACTGCTCCCTTCTGGCCTCTCCACCCCCATGATTTCAGTAACTCTGTTCACAGTCTGTATATTCAGCATTTGTGAGTTCAAATGTTGTACGTGTGCATACATGGCCTGTACAACACGGATTTGGCGAGGAGGAGAATGCATGTGGTTCTTGGTGGCTGCGTGCCTGTGTTTTGTGTCATGTGCATCATGGGTGCACACGCATGTGCATGTTTTGGTGTGGATGCCATGCTGGTGTTTGTAGGCATTGTGCTCTGTTCAATGTTGGTTTGTATATTCCTTCCCACGTGTGTGCAATTCTAGGAGCCTGTGTGTCTCTGTGTATGTGTTCGAGGAAGTTGGGCCGGTGTCATTTGTTTTGTCATTGGATAATTAGCAGACAGTACAACTAGGTGACT
>NW_007049620.1:0-789 GCF_000164805.1 Carlito syrichta
GAACATGCCCTTCTGAGGACTGAGGGAGAATACCAACTTTCAGATAGCTACTTCCCTTCCACACTTCAGTGAAGGGGGCAGTTCCACCAAGATGAAAGAAAGCCACTCCATGTCTCCAAGAGCACCTGTGGCATAGTAGAGTCTGGTTGCTTGCCAATCCTGCTGATGAGTCACAAAGGAGGAGGCTTAGGAGGAGGTCACCAGAGCTCCCAGAGACCCAGGGCCCCTGTTGCCAGTACCAGGAGGGAACAAACTCTGACCTACAGGAAAGGACCTGCTCTGTCCCTTCCACACTGCATTAGTGAAGCAGTGCCATATGGTTATTCCCCAGTTCACCAGTCTTCCTGGCATTATTGTCTCTCCCAAAAGTGGACCAGAGGAGGAAGGTCAGGTATAAAAACAACAAAAACTCCCACCCCAACAGAAGCAACTTTATCTAATAAAAGATAACAAAACAAAAAATAAAAAGAGAAGTCTGTCTTCACAGAAAACAAACAAAAACAAAGTGAAAAAAATGGCAATCCCCAAAGACTTAATGAGTTAACACCTAAAGAAAGGGATTTCCAGATTCCAAGCAATAGAACCCATCGAAAATGACCTGTTCCTGATGACAGACATAAGACTGGATGTCAAAGACATTCACCAAATTCCATGAGAATGTGGACGCACAAATCTTCCAGGCCATGAAAACAGTGCACAGAATAAAGGATGCTTTTAGGATCAGTTGGAGTGCTCTATATATGTCTTCTTCAAATGTAACATGTATTATCGACTCATTTTTTACTTTGC
>NW_007049621.1:0-702 GCF_000164805.1 Carlito syrichta
TCTATCCATATTGTGACATGTTAGCATCTCGTATCTTTTTTCCTTGTAACTACATATGTGTGATATTTGCTAAATAGACCATTTTTAAATTTAATGTTCTGTGTCTAACTACATCCACATTGTTGTGTAACCTCTGCCCCTTCCATCTCCAGAACTTTCTTCATCTTTCCCAACTGGAAGTCAGTCTATACTTGTTAAAACATGAACTTCCTGTTCTTTTCCCTGCGTCCCTTGTAGCCATCACTCTACTTTGATTGTTCCCTATGAATTTGATCCTTTAAATACCTCATATAAGTGATTATATTTGTCCTTTTTGCTTGGCTTCTTTGATTTCTTTTTTTTTCTTTTTTTTTTTTAGTTGGAGTCTCACTCTGTCACCCACACTGGAGTGCAGTGGCTGCTCTCAGTCACTGCAGCCTTGACCTGCTGGGGATCTGGTGACCCTTCTGCCTCAGCCTTCCAAGTAGCTGGAACTACAGGTGCGCACTACCACACCCGTCTAATTTTTTTGAGTTATTGTAGAGATGAGGTCTCACCAAGTTGCCCAGGTAGGTCTCAAACCCACCGGCTCAGGCAATCCACTCACCTCAGTCTCCCAAGGTGTGGATTATAGGCTGAGCCACCGAGTCTGGCTTCTTTGATTTCACATATGACTCAAGGTTCATCCATGTTGGAGCATGTGTCAGAATTTCACTTATTCTG
>NW_007049622.1:0-1296 GCF_000164805.1 Carlito syrichta
CTGCCACAACTGGGCTTTACACTGTCATCTTTTTTAAAATCAAATCTGAAACCTCAAAGTAATAGAACTTTCTTCTCTTCTTTTCTAGTAGGTGTAGTCCTTCCTTAATTTCAACTCATTAAAAAATCTTTTATAGTCTAGGCAGTGGAAGGAAGCCTGGTTCAAATTTCTTAAAATCTTCAGTCTCATAAAACTCCAGGCTCTCCCCCCTCTAAGATTCTGTGTTTTAAATAACCTCTTAGAGCCAGTAATAGCTTTAACAAAATATATGGCTTCAGGCCTAAATTCTTCTGTTAGTGGGAGGCCTTTTTTTGAAAAGCTCCTGAAGGCCACACCTACTCTTCACAGGCAAAAAGTCTTTAATTCGCTACTTATCTGATCACCCTTCTCTGGGTCTGTGTTTTCAAGTCTTTTGGAGAGTCAGAGAGAATTACTTTTACTTGGAGGTCTTCATGACAACACCTGTCTATTTCATCTTTTTTTAGAGGGGGAAGGAAACTGATGAAGAATATATACAAGATCTCTACTTAATTCACTGATTTACTTATTCATTCATCCATGAGAAAGTTATAAAATATAATAATAAAGAGTAATTATTAGCATTTGTATGAAACACTATTAAACATTATCTCATTTATTATTGGTGTCAACTCTAAGAAGTGAATATGATTATCCTTTTTTTTACAGAGAGTAAAACCCCTGTGGTTTAGAGACAAAAGCAGAATTGGATTTGAACTCAGGCTGTGTGATTCCAAAGCCTATTTTTAAAATCTATGTATTGTGTTAACACTGATCAGAAGAGTAAAATCATATATCTTTTAAAAATAGAATGCAAACTTTATATGAAAAATAATATATCAATGTTTTATATCTGAATGAAATATATGGGGGTAAAACTTGTAAAATATTTTATATGTATGTATTGCTTGTTTGGGAATATTTTTAATAGCATTTTTTGTTACAAAAAGTGATTGAAGTAGAGTTTGACAAATATGACTTGTTTAGTAAAATAGTGAGAGACATGATGCAAGAATGATAAAGAGATAACTTGTATCCACAAGATATATATACATATAAAACCAGTCTTTCAACAGCTTATTCAGCCAACATTTGAGTGCTTACCAAGTAGCAGACACTATTCTAGGCACTGGCAACATAGTGCTGAATAACATATGATCCTTGGCTCCTACTTTTAGCATTTTAGTGGAAGATACAGAAGAAACCAACAAATATATTCTCTTCTTCTGGTTAGTGGTAATTATTATGGTGAAAAATAAAGCCAGAGCTTGGGTTACA
>NW_007049623.1:0-1216 GCF_000164805.1 Carlito syrichta
ATTTGTATTATATGACCGTAATTGTTGGGTAACAATATAAGCAAATGTGTTTATGATATCCATTCTTTATTTAACTTTACTCTTAATTCCTAGAGGAAATTATGATATCAAGGTACTTCCCTTAAGAGTTCTTAAAGTGTTTCGTTCCACTTTTTGTTTTGTGACCTGTTTTCATTGCCTAGAAGCACTGGGAGAAATGAGGAAACTGATCCCATTTGTTTTAATCTCTCAGTGGCCAGCTATTATTTTCCTGAAGCCTGGCCACGGGTTTTGTCACAGGGCTTTGTAGACTGCTTCCTTGTTTCAAGCACAGATCATGCTGACCTTGGACTGCAACGGAGGGCAGAAACCACGAGGAGAGCCTCACACTGTGAGTTTTATTCCAATTGTCTTTAGATGTTCTCACTTGGCTCAAATCAGGCTTCCCAGAACACAATCTTAGGGTGGGGTTTACAATGAGAGCAGAATTTCTTCAGAAAGATTTACCCTATAAACCTTTTGCATTAGGTATTCTCACTGAGCTTGCTCTCGTTCCTTAAAATGTTTTTATTCCCATTCCTTTCATCCTTCGTTCAGCTCTCTAGGTCAGATGTGGCCTTCCTCTCTGATTTTGCTTCTCACACACGTTTAGGGCCTAAATTGCCACAAGCTCAGTGGTTTGAAACAACACAAATGTAATGTCTTACAATTACGCAGGTCTGAAGTCCAATGAACATCTTCCTGGGCTCAAACCAAGGTGTTGGCAGAGCTACAATGTTTCCTGGAAGATTCGCTAGAGAGCCACTTGTTTTCTTACCTTTTCTAGCTTCCAAAAACTCCCCACGTTCCTTGGTTCATGGCTCTTCCCCGATCTCCAACGCCAGAGACACGGCACCTCTCTGCTGCCTTCTGTAGTCATAGCTGCTTGGTGACCACAGCTGGGGAAGGTTTTGAGGACTTGTGATTGGGTTTGGCCGACTTGGGTAACAGACTACCATTCCCATCTCAGGGTCCTTCATCTTAATCTCATCGGCAAAGTCCCCCTTTCCATATAAGGTTACAGAGTTCCAAGGATTAGGATGTGGACATTTTCAGGGCAAATACTATGCCTACCACAATCCCCTTCTTTTATTTTATTTTTTTTAGTGGGCCATGCTACTCTGGAGACTTGAAAGAGACAACCATTTCTCTTTTCCCTTATTTGAGTGAGCATAGGGTGCAGTCATTTTGAAAACAC
>NW_007049624.1:0-1436 GCF_000164805.1 Carlito syrichta
GCGTGACGTCCTAGGCCCTTTACCCTGTGGCGAGCTTGATGAAGGCTTCTGCCGGGCCCTACTGGTCAAAGCTGTGAGATACGCCTGATACCTGGCACCGGGAAGTCTGGACCAAAAAAATCACTCGCTGTCGATAAACGTGGCTGAAGTTCAAGCGCTCGTCCCTGCTCTGCCGGTCATGTGGCTGACGTGGAGGTCCCGGCGACTCTGGACCGTAAAAGCGAACTGTAAAAGTCTAGAAGGGGAGCGGGACCGTTTTGAAAGACCTCGAGTCTGGCTCTGCACCCTGGATTCGAACTCAGAGATAAACTTCTCTCTGCCGGTTCCCCGCCCCTCTGAGTTACTGGCATCGGGAGGAGCAGCCGAGCGTTACTCAGACCGTGACACGGGGACAGGGCCTCACGATGCCGGCCAGGCTGGTCTCAAACTCCTGGCTCGAAGCCATGCTCCCTCCTCAGCCTCCCAAAGTGCTGGGATGACGGGCGTGAGCCACCGCACCCGGCTTCTGCTTCCTTTGGAATGTGGCTATTAGAAACCGTTTCATTTGGGGCCCTCTCTTCCTTTCTCCACCATCGTGGCGTGCACGGTGGACTCCGTTGCTCTCCATGCCTTCTCACGAGGCTTTCAGGATCAAGCGATGCCTGGCCCGAGAGACAGAAGCAAAATCGTCCCATTCTCCAGGGGATTCGGATGAAAGCTGGTCATAGAATCTGGTACAACTCCAAGAGGAGACCTTGGAGAAGCACCAAGCTGGGACTCTAAGGAATGGCTCATGGGGTGGCACACAGGTTTATGCTGAATCACGGTCACCGTCAACCTGCCGTTATCAACTGGAAAGAAAGGAAATCTCCACAGTCGAGAAGTCAGACATGTTGAATGGGGATGTGACTTTTTGATGATGTGCTCTGCACTCGTGGGCTGGCTCACTAAGAAAAATGAAAGCTTTTGCCTGAAAAAAGGAAAGAAACATTTTTTATTTTATTGTGTTTTATTTTTTAAGTAGGAGTCTCACTCTGTCACCCAGGCTGGAGGGCGGTGTCACGTTCCCGGACAGCGCAGCCTGGGTGTCCTGCTGGGCTCAAGTGACCTTTCCGCCTCGGCCTTCCGTGTAGCTGGCACCACAGACGTGCGTCACCGAGCCCGGCAGATGTTTTGATTCCACGTAGAGTTGCTCAGGCTGGTCTCAAAACCCTGGACGCGGGCGTTCCTCTCACCCCCACCTCCCACTCTAGTGCCTGAGGTGGCAGGCGTTCCCTGTGCCTTTTTTTTTCCAGTTTCCGAGTATTCTCTGCCACTCCCACCTCCCCTCGCTCCCTTGTTGCCTAGGAAACCACCCCTGCCCTGGAGGGGTCCTATTGTTCAGATATCGAGTCTCTTCACCCTTTCTTTGTCATTGTAATCAGCGTTGGCTCTTCTGCCTGGGGCTTTTTGGGGGG
>NW_007049625.1:0-1397 GCF_000164805.1 Carlito syrichta
CCCTCAGGCCAGCCATATCCTGATGCAACTCTTCTTCCACAAAGACAAGACAGATTTTATTCTAATTCTGGCAGACTATCTGGGCCAGCAGAGCTCAGAAGTTTTAATATGCCCTCTTTGGATCAAATGGATGGGCCAGTGTCTTCAGATATGGAATCCAGTAGAAGTGATACCAAAGATGATGTTAATTCAAATGTGCCGGATCCATCTCTTCCTGCTGAAAATGAAGCAACCGGCCCTGCCTTTGTTCCTCCACCTCTTCCTGCAATCAGAGGTCCATTGTTTCCACTGGATCCAAGGGGCCCGTTCTTGGGAAGAGGACCTCCTTTTCCTTCACCTCCACCAGTAAACGTGTATGGAGCTTCTGGAGACTATTTTCCACCAAGGGATTCCCCAGGTCCACCACATCCTCCATTCGCAATGAGAAATGTGTATTCACCGAGATGTTTTCTTCCTTATCTTCCCCCAAGACCTGGATTTTTCCCCCCACCCCCTCATTCCAAAAGTAGATATGAGTTCCCTTCAGGGTTGATTCCACCTTCAAATGAGCCTGCTACTGAACATTCAGAACCACAACAAGAAGCCTGACGATATTTTTGCTCTCTTCAAAAGTAATTTTGACATATCTCTCATTTTCAGTTTAAGTAACTGCTGTTACTTAGAGATTATACTATTGCTCAAATGAAGCTTAATGGAAATTATATAATTCTCAGAATTGTATTTTATCAATAAAGATGATTTAAATATGAAAAATAATAAAAGACCCCACGCTACTTTTGTTCTTCAAAACGTTCCGACCCCCTAGACTCTCCATCCTATTGCTGAACATCACCTAAACATCTTAGACACAAAAACTCTCTCCCCAATTCCCCTCTTCCCCTTGAAGTTCCCATGGCCTCCTATTGTTCTGAGTAGTAATAGCTTTTGGACAGACTTTTCCTGCAACGGACTTCCCCACATGCAAACCTGTTGAAGCATGTATGGGCTAATGTTAATTCGTGGCCATATTATTTTCCTTGATCAGTCCCTGAGATCTCTTGAACATCCTACAATAATAGAATGCTTTTGTTTTATGCATCCATATTTTGGAGTAATGTGTTATACATCCACAGTAAGTAATATAGGCAATTTAAATTATTTATCTAAGGCATTAAAAACCAGTTATAAAACTTCTGTCCTGAGATATCTGCCAATGTTGTAGGCTTATTTTACTATAATGAATAAATACCATAAATAATCTGTATGGTGCAAAGCTGCAGATGGTAAGGTTCCTGAAGCAGTGTTACCTTTCATGGTCCATCAGCTCCTTTGAAAAACACTATGAGTTAATAAAATCTTTTGATAAGAACAAGGAGTAATTTTCCAAACAGGAAATTTAATTCTTATTAATATGCAAT
>NW_007049626.1:0-534 GCF_000164805.1 Carlito syrichta
CCCTGGGGGTGGGGACCCAACCGCCCTGTGCCCCACGGGACCCTTCAGCGTCCTCTTAGGAACCCGCTCTACGGCCGGGAAAGCAAGACTCCGTGGGGTCGGCCCATTCGCCCACTGGAGCCCAGAGCCCCAGCAAAGGCCTGAGGGGCGACCCAGGAGCAGGGTGCGCTGACGCAGCGGCCAGGACGGGCGGGGGTCAGCGACAGGGTCCCTGGCCTGTCCCAGTGTCGCTCTCTCCAGAGGCAGGCTGTGGCCTCCCCAGGGCGGTGGCCTGCTCAGTGGGGCGCGGTGCAGTGGGGAGGAGGGGGGGAGCACGGGGATCGCAGGGGGCAGGGAGGCCTCTGGAGTCGGGAGAAGGGGCAGCCACTTCCCGGCCAAGAGAGTGGGTGGCGCGGGTGGGGCCCGGCCGGGACACCCCAGGGAAGGGACCTCTCCCCGTGTTTCCGTGGGCCGCAGGCCAGGGCGTCACAGCCCCTCCCGAGTGGTCTGCCTGCGGATACCCAGGCTGCCCGCCCTGCGGGGACAGGGTGGGGG
>NW_007049627.1:0-703 GCF_000164805.1 Carlito syrichta
GTTAACTAGCTGAATTAACCATCTACAAAGCTGGCTTGCCAACAGAATTAACTAGCTCGCTACCTAGCTTGCCAGCTGGCTAGCCAGCTGACTTAAGTAGCTGACTTGACTATTAGCTACCTAGCTATCTAGCTGACTTAAATAGCTAGCTAACTAACTAGCTGCCTAGTTAGCCAGCTGACTTAAATAGTTAGCTAACTAGCTAGTTACCTAGAAAACAAGCTGACTTAAATAGTTAGCTACCTTGCTGGCTAGCTGAATTTACCAGCTAGATAATTAGTTAGAAAATTTCGTTATCTAACGTGCTAGCTAGGTGATTTAAACATCTGAATTACCTTGCTAGCTAATGAGCTAGCTAGCTGACTCAGCCAGCTGACTTAACTCGTTAGCTATCTAGCTATCTAGCTGACCATCCAGCTGACTTAACTCGTTAGCTAGCTAGGTAGCTAACCTAGTCAATTAGCTGACTAATCCCATTTGCTCACTAGCTAGCTAGGTGACTCAACCCGCTGAATTAGCCTGTTTGTTAAGTAGGTAACAACCTGACAGCCTACTGACTTAACTGTATAGCTAAATAGGTGACTTAACTGGCTGACTAAATTAGAAACTCAATTAACTAGCTGACTTAGCTAGGTGACTTAACTACTTAGCTAGCTGACTTAACTGACTGACTTACTAGTTAGCTAGCTGACTTTACCTGAAT
>NW_007049628.1:0-784 GCF_000164805.1 Carlito syrichta
GAAGGGGAAGAGATGCCCAATTGGCATCCTGCACCAGGCATCAGTTACCATGCCACATCCTCTCCTCCCAAGACAGGTGTCAAGGGTGAGAGTGGCTCCCACCCATGAGGCCCCCCACCCTGTCACCCTCCCGGCACTCTCTTGCTGTCAGATTCCCATATTGTCTCTTCTCCATCAGCCTCTCCTTCCAACAGAGAGTAAATATCCCTCCAAATAAATAATAAAAACCGAACTTTTAAAAGTGGTGACCCTCAAATCTCATTTAGAAATTCTCGTTTTGACAAGATGTTTGCCAAAACTATTTCCCAATTTTTTTTGGAAAACCACCAAAGTCTAAATTACCAGCAACATAAAGTATAAATCAGAGGCCACATTTTTTTCACAGTTAATGACTTTGGGGAAAAGGTGAACAGTTTTAAATTAGTAAATGAAGAATGATTCATCCAGTATATTCCGCTGATGATCAGAGTTCCCACTGTCATACATGAGTCCTGGTCTCCCACCCAGGCATCTTTCCCCTTGTGCTGTTCACATCGCACAGGGCCTCCATTCTGCCATGTTCAGATTCAAAAATAGAGTTCAAAAATAGAGTTCAAAACCACATGAATGAAAAGATCACCTGGAAAACTCTAACACCCACACGGTCTGTTTTACCCCCAAATTTTTACCAGATTCTACAAGAATGGTAATGATCTCATGGCACATTCTGCATCTTAAGCTGAAAAAAAGCAAAATGAAACAAACACACAAACAAAAATATAGATACCACATTTGTGCAAAGGGG
>NW_007049629.1:0-877 GCF_000164805.1 Carlito syrichta
TCGCTGGATAACTCACTAGCCAACTAGTTAAGTCTGCTGGCTCCCTAGTTAGCCAACTAATTAATCAGCTGGCCAACTGATTAGCCTATGAGTTAAGTCTGCTTGCAAACTCGTTAGTCAACTTGTTAAGTCAGCTGGCAAATTGGTTAGCCAACTAGTTAAGCCAGCTGACTAACTAATTAGCCAACTAGTTAATTCAGCTGGCTAACTCATTCATCAACTAGTTAAGTCAGCTAACTAACCCATTAGTCCTAGTTAAGACAGCTAGCTAACTCAATATCTATATAGTTAATTCAACTGGCTAAGTCAGCAAGCTAACATGCTAGCTAACTGTTTAAGTCAGTTAGCTAACTAATTAGTTACCTAATTAAGTAAACTAGTGAAGTCAGATAGACAACTATTTAGAAAACTAGTTAACACAGCAAGTGAATTGAGCTAGCAAACTAGTTAGCTAACTACTTAAGACAGCTAGTTAATCAGTTACCTAACTAGTTAAGTCAAGTAGTTAAGACTGCTAGCTAACTAGTTATGTCAGGTAGCTAAGTCAGCTACTTACATCAGTTAACTAGTTAAGACAGGTGCTTAAGTCAGCTTACTAGCTCATTGGCTAACATTTAAGCCAGCTGGTTAACTCAGCTCGCTAGCTCATTGTCTAATGAGTTAAGCCAGCTGGTTGAATCAGATTGCTAGCTCCTTGACTAACGAATTAAGCCAGCTGGTACAGTCCTCTCGCTAGCTCTTTGGCTAATGAGTTAAGCCAGCTGATTTATTCAGCTCACTAGCTCGTGACTAAGAGTAAGCCTGCTGGGTTAAGTCAGTTCACTAACTCCTTGACTAACGACTTAAACCAGCTGGGTTAAGTCAGCGTGCCAGCTCC
>NW_007049630.1:0-1302 GCF_000164805.1 Carlito syrichta
GTTAAAGATGGGTTATATGCTGCCTTGGCTAAGGGTGACCCCAAAATAAAGAACTGGGGGAAGGAGAGAATTTTAACCAGTTTGATGAATGGAAACCAACAGTTTTGCTAATTATTTATCTGGCAAAACATGAGAATTTGTAGCATCTTTGTCTGATTTTCTGATATGTAAACAAGGGACTTGCATGAATCTCATCTAAGTCACTTGGCAATGGCTCACATCAGCAAGAAATAGATTAGAAGACTTCTTTACTTCTGTTTTTCAGAATTCCAGGGCCTGGGTAAAGTTCAGTAATATCTACTTCCAAACATTATCTCTAGATGTCCTGAAGTATGTCAGAAAGACATGTTAAGGCTGGGCTTGGTAACTCAGCCTGTAATCCCAGCGCTTTGGGAGGCCGTGGTGAGTGGATGGCCTGAGGCCGCAGGTTTGAGACTTGGGCAACTTGGTGAGACCTCATCTCTACAATAAATCAAAAATTAGCCAGGCATGGTCGGGCGCCTGTAATTCCAGCTGCTTGGAAGGCTGAGGCAGAAGGATCACCAGAGCCCAGCAGGTCGAGGCTGTGGTGGCCGGGAGCGGCCACTGCGCTCCAGTCTTGGTGATGGAGTGAGACTCCAACTGAAAAAAAAAGACATGTTAAAAGAAAAAAGGCAAATAAAATTTAGCAGAGTATAATTGAGCAAAGAATTATTTACAAATCAGACAGCTTCCAGAAACAGGATAGGTTCAGAGTAACCCCAGAGCTGTCACAAATTGGGTCACATTTATGGACAGAAAAATAGAAGTGAGAAATAGAAACAGCTGGAATGGTTAGAGCTCAGTGTCTGCCGTATCGCAAAACAGTTTGAACAGTTGGTCACCTGTGATAGGTCAAAACTCTGTGATTGGTTTAAGAATAGGTTTCAATTTATTTACACACTTAGTTGGGCAACATTTGCTATATGTGGAGGAATCTTAAAGCCAAACTTGCCATATTTAGGAGGGCAGCTTTAAGCTAAACTTAATTTAACAGACATTATAGGCCAAACTCCGTGGCTCAGCCTGTAATCCCAGCACTTTGGGAGGATGAGGTGAGTGGATTGCCTGAGCTTGCGTGTTCAAGAATAGTCTGGGCAACTAAGCAAGACCTCATCTCTACCATAAATCAAAAGTTAGCCAGGTGTGGTAGCGTGAGCCTGTAGTTCTGGCTACTTGGAAGGCTGAAGTAGAAAGATCGCCAGAGCCCTGTAGGTCAACGCTGGTGTGGCCCTGAGTGTGCCACTGCACTCTAGCCTGGGTGATGGAGTGAGACTCTGACTC